>NW_020837947.1:17564190-17855323 GCF_003676395.1 Aethalodelphis obliquidens | reverse complement strand
GACCGGGGCACGAACCCTTGTCCCCTGCATCGGCAGGCGGACTCTGAACCACTGCGCCACCAGGGAAGCCCAATAAATTGTTTTTTATATTGGAATTACCTGAAAATTTTTTATATGTATATTTTAAGGATTAATGTGTATTTTACACTATTAGATGGAACATAAATGATCATGATTTATAAAGGAAAAACATATTTTTCTTGGGATTTTTCTTACGTGTTTCTAAAACCATACTATTTCTTTATATGATTGAGGTCTTCATTTGTTTAAGAGAACACTGCGTTTTCATTGTTTCTTATCTGTTGAATACTTCCTGTGTTCAAATCTTGAATGAAATTGAAATGTTTAAAAATTGGGTGCAGGACAGAAAGAAAAAAGCTCAATTGCAAAAATGTTTAGTCTTATTTTGCCCTCTTACTATGCTGCATTTCATTTAGATTGCTAAATAGTTATATTCATTTGTTGCTTATAAAAGATATTTTAAAATCTCAGATAAAAGGGATTTTTAAATTATATTTAAGAATATAATGTTTTAACTTGTTTCATTAGTAACTACAATCATTTTTGCTTTAAATTCAGTCTTATTTTTGGCTATTTGTTTTCATTCATTCAAGCTGATTCTTTTTTAAGATACATTTTATTGAAATATTTGAATATACCATAAAATTCACCCTTTTACAGTGCACAGTTCAGTGGTTTTCATTATATTCAGAGTTATGCAATCATCAGCCCTTTTTAATTTCAGAGCGTTTTCATTACCACAGTAAGAAACCTTATACCTATTAGCAGTCCGTCCCCATCACCCTCTCTACCCAATCCTTCACAGCCACATATCTACTTTCTTTTTCTATAGATTTTATTTAGGACATTACATATAAATGTAGTCATATAATGTGTAGTCTTTTATGATTGGCTTCTTTTACTTAGCGTGATATTTTCAAGGTTTATCCATATTGTAGTGTGTATTATTTCTTTTTATGGCTGAATATTCCATTGTATAAGTCTACTACATATTATTTATCCAGTGATCAGTTGATGGACATTTGGATTTTCCTCTTTTTTGGCTATTATGAATAATGCTGCTGTGAACATTTGTGTAGAAGTTTTGTGTATGTATGTTTTCATTTCTCTTATTTTTATCCATAGCAGTGGAATTGCTGAGTCATATGTTAACTCTGAGTATATAATAGAGGAATTACCGCTCTATTTTCCAAAGTGACTGCACCATTTTACATTCCTCCCAGCAATAATTGAGGGTTCTAATTTCTCCACATCCTCACCAAACCTTGCTGTTGTCTTTACTACAGCCATACAAGAGGGTGTGAAGTGATATTTCATTATGGTTTTGATTTGCATTTCCCTAATTACTAATGATGTTGAGCATCTTTTCATATATACTTTGGCTATTTGCATATCTTTTGAGAAATGTCTATTCATTTTTCTTTCCCCATTTTTAAATTGGGTGGTCTTTTTGTTCAGTTGTTAAAGCTCTTTATATATTCTGGATATTAAATCCTTATAAGATATGATTCACAAATATTTTCTCCCATTCCGTGGATTGTCTTTTCACTTTCTTGATGGTGTCCTTTGAGACACAAATGCTTTTAATTTTGGTGAAGTCCAATTTATCTTTTTTTTTTTCCTTTGTGGCTTGTGCTTTTGGTCTTATATCTAAGAAACCATGACTTTATCTGAGGTCACAATGATTAACTCGTATGTTTTCCTCTAAGGGTCTTATAGTTTTAGCTCTTACATTTAGATCTCTGTTCCATTTTGAGCTAGCATTTGTATATAGTGTGAGATAGGGATCCAAATTCATTCTTTTTCACGTGGATATCCATTTGTCCCAGTACCATTTGTTGAAAAGATTATTCTTTCTCCATTAATGTGTCTTGACATCCTTGTCAGAGTCAATTGATCATAAATATTTGTTTCTGGACTCTTAGATCATTCCATTGATCTATATATCTACCCTTATGCTAATACCACACTGTCTTGATTACTCTAACATTGTAGTAAGTTTTGAAATTGGGGAATTGTGAGTCTTCCAACTTTTTTCTTTGTCAAGATTATTTTGCTGTTCTGGGTTCCTTGCATTTCCATGTGAATTTTAGGATCAGCTTGTCAGTTTCTGCAAACAGCTGGGATTCTGATATTGTGTTAATTTTGTAGGTCAGTTTGAATACTGCCATCTTCACAATTATTATGTCTTCTGTTTCATGAGTATGGGATGTCTTTCCATTTACTTAGATCTTGTTTCAACAATGTTTTGTAGTTTTCAGTGCACAAGTCTTGCACTTCTTTGGATAAATTTATTCCAAAGTATTTTATTCTTTGTGACATTCTTATAAATGGAATTATTTTCTTAATTCCACTTCAGATTGTTTATTGCCAGTGTGTAGAAGTACAGTTGATTTTTGTATATTGATCTTATGTTGTGCAACCTTGCTGACCTCATTTATTCATTCTAATAGTTTTTTATTGAATTTTTTAGTTTATTGTAAATTTTCAGATTTTGAATTTTCCATCTACAAGATCGTGTAGTGATAGTTTTACTTTATTTCTTCCTTTGCAACATGGACACTTTGTATTTCTTTTTCTTGCCTGTTTTCCCTGGCTAGAATGTCCTGTATAATAATGTTGAGTAGAAATGGTAGAAGTGGACATCCTGTCTTTTTCCTGAGCTTAGCACAAAAGCATCCAGTCTTTCAGCATTAGTATAATAATGTTAACTGTGGGTTTTTCATATATGGCCTTTGTCAAGTTGAGGAAGTTCCTTTCTCCTTGAGTGCTTTAACGTGGAAGGGCATTGGATTTTGTCAAAGGCTTTTTCTATTGGGATGATCATGTGGTTTTCTTCCTTTATTTTACTAATACAGTGTTTTGATTCTGTTTTTTGAAGACAGGGTTGTTTACTCATTTTAGTATCTTATTTAACTTTACTAAGAACTGTTCCTCTCACATGGCTATAGTCTCTAAAATGTTTGTTGGCTCATCATTTTACACATGATGATATTTGTAAGGAGACTATTCTAATTCTAGTTGAAATTTTGAGATTCAGAACTCCAGATTTTGAGAAAGAAAACTCCAGCTTTTTGCTTATTCTGCTTGTCCATAGTGCTTCATTATTAAAATAGGTGTTTATTACCATGAACAAACATGAAGAATGAACCTAGAAAAAAATTTTTGATTGGTTTATTGTTTATGCCTAATTGGTTTTATGGTGTTTACTTTCTACTAAAAGTTACATTTGGTCTAGTTTTATTGTTTTAGACAAGTCTGACTTTAGTGATACTGATTTTAAGTATTTCCTCATTGTTAATTCTCCAGTTTTAAAATGACTTAAAATAAGTCAGGAAGTGACATTTACATGTGAAAATTGGCTGTTTGGGCAGTGAGGTTTGATTTGTGTGTGTCTCTGCCTATCTGTGTATGTTCTGGTGTTAGACTGTTTGGGTTCAAACCCCAGCATCCTTACTAACTAGCTGTATGGCTTTGGCTAATTTATTTAACCTTGTTGTACATAGTTTCCTAATTTGTCAAAACTGAGCTTATAATAGAGGGTACTCCTTCTGAGGTAATACATGTATAGTGCTTGACACATTAAGTGTTCAACAAGTCTTAACTACTACGATGATGATGATGTACTTAAAAGCCTCCAAATTCCTCTTTTCTCTCTCCCTTTCCAACCAAATATATATGTATATATAATAACCATTTAGACAGTTGGATGAATGCTTATTTTGATTTTTAATTTGTGGTACAGTATTATAAAATAAAAGATTTTACTGGATCTAGTCTTTGTTTCTGCTCATCTGTCATTACATATGTCTTCCTGATTATTCTTCATTAACTGGTAGGTTTATTATGTTATTTTTTTCCTCAAATATTTCTTTTTCCCCTATTGCTTGGCATTACTAAGTATTAACAGTTTTATTAAAAAATGCAGGACATTTGGTCCTGTCTAAAACACTCATAAGACATTTGGTCCATGCCAAAAGTTTCTTTAAATTTAGTCCTATCCAAAATGCCCATGAGCATATTTGGTCTATGCAAAATGGTTTTGGACAGGACCCAATATCAAGAACCTTTTGGTGTGGACCAAATGTCTTATGGTTGTTTTAGACAGGACTGAATGCCTGCTCACCCTGAGGATCATGTCTGAACTCAAAGATCATGTCTGTATTCAACGACTCTGCTCCCAACCAAACAGCCTTGCCTTCTGCAGCTCCTCTTCAGGAGTTCTAATGGTGCTTATCTGGACAAAAACCATGAGTGTAGCTGTGCAGGAAGTGTCTGGCCTGTGTCATGGGTCAGATAAACTGCTGGTTTACTCCAGAAACAAAGAGGACTGGTTGGTTAGGTAGACATCAAAGCTCTTGATAGGTGAGCAGTAGAAAAATTGAGACTAAAGGTATCTAAGATAGGAAGATTGCAACATTTTTAAAAGGATACATTGGAGTTCAGAATTAGAAAGTAAGATAAACTGACACCAAGAAATATTCAGTGTAGCCTATAATTTGGATTTGCCTTACAGTGGATTAAAAGGGCAGATGTCAGATCAATAAGTGAATATTTCTACATATAAAAAATATCTTTGCAGATTATTTATATGTAATCTTTCCTTTTGGTTTTTCTTCATTTTCATTTCAGATGCTTTGTTTTCTCATGTAGTTTTGAACATAGCCACAATAAATGTGAATTTTCCAAGAAGACCTTTGTTGTAGTGAGTGACCATTTTTTAATAAAACTGTTAATACTTAGTAATGCCAAATATTAGGAGAACCATATATGCAATAATCATTATAGGTAGGAAAGGATATGAATATTTGCATCTATGACATGGTCTTTTGTGATCTAATATATTGAGTTGACATTCTTACATTATGATTTGTTCACTGTAAGATAACTTTAATTCTTGTTAAAGTAGTGAATACATTGTGTTAAATAATGATAATAGCCACCATCTGGTTAGTCTGCAGTTTTAATTCTCACCACCATTCTGCAAGCTAGACTAGATAGCATTTTATAGAGAAATCTGAGTGGTGTAATAATTCTTCACAGATCCCAGCAACTAATTACGGAGCTGGCATTGTCTTGAAAGTAGGTGTCTTAATTCTCGCTGTGCCTCAGATGTTCCTGTGGCACCTAAACAATAACAGTGGACACAACAACAACAACAAAATACCCACTCAAGCTTCTTCTCCAGCAATTTGGGTTTAGTAAATCTGCAGTAGAGCCAGAATTCTGATACCACCAGGATTGAGAACTACTTGCTCTGAAACTTGTGTTCTTTCCACACTAATATCTCTTGATTATATATAAGCAATATCCATTACTTAAAATTTAATTTTAAACTTTGTTATTATGAAGTAATGATTTGTTATAAGATTTTTCCCCATAGGGCTTTTTTAGTGTTAGGACCCTTCAGGGTTGGCTGCAGCACAGTACTACCCTTTCCAAAGGAAAAGGGAAATAAATCAGTAGTAACCTTGGGGGGAAAAAAAAAAAAACACTTCTCTAAGCCTCAGAATTATCATCTGTGAAATATGGATAACAAACTTTTATTTATTTATTTATTTTTGTCCGTGCCATGCGGCTTGTGAGATCTCAGTTCCCCGACCAGGGATTGAATCCAGGCCCCAGCAGAGAAAGCCCAGAATCCTAACCACTAGACCACCAGGGAACTCCTGGGATAACAAACTTTTAAAGTTACTGTGAGGATTTAAGCAACGGTGGCTAAAACTTAGTAGATACTCAGTAAGTGGTTCTTATTTTTAAGAAAATATATTTATCATCTTAGCTAGAAGTAAAATGACTATATTAATACTAATGTCATAAAAAGTATAATTTTGTCTAGAATAGTGTCACACACAGAGTAAGAGTAAGACCTTTCTTGATCTCCATATAACTGACTTCCTGGATTTACAGACACTTTTTTTTTTAATCTATTTAGTTTTTCATATTTTATTTACTTATTTGGTTGCACCGGGTCTTAGTTGTGGCAGGCATATGGAATCTAATTCCCTGACCAGGGATTGAACCCGGGCTCCCTGCGTTGGGAGCTCAGAGTCTGAACCACTGTGTCACCAGGGAGGTCGCTACAGACACTTTTCATTCTCTGTGAATAAATATTGATAGATGCCCACAGCATACTGAAGTTTCAAGACCAGTAGGCTATTTTCCAGGAGGCCCAAATTAGTAAAGGTGTTTGCATATTCTTTACTTACCATGAATCTATTTTGTGTATTCACAAATCTGTTTGTGCCTTTTATGTTTGATATTATAATCAAGAAATTCACTTTAATAATATATAATAATGATGAAATGTGAATGCAAATAGTGTTTTTAAAAATACAAAAATCCAAAATAGATACTTTGGAAAGACTTCATGAAGGTTAATCAGTTAAAGTTTCCTGTCTGATGCAATATGGATGAGAAAGCAGTAGATAACTGGAAAAGAAATAATAAGACTCTGTGCGAATGTTGCACTTAGTTTGCATTTCCCGTATCTTTAGAATGCCATTTAAAAAAGTAAACTGCAAATCTTATACCCGGGTAGTTCCAGCTATGTTTTATTTAAGAAAAACAATTCTGAACCCAAAGTAATAGATCCACACTTAAAGAAAATAATCTTTGGTGAATATCACAAGATTAGCAGAATTGTGTATGTTTTATGAAAAAATAGGTAAGTAGAATTTTTAATCCTCTACAGTAGCTTTTTTTTTTTTTTTTTTTTTTTTTTTTTTTTTTTTTTTTTTTTTTTTGCGGTACGCGGGCCTCTCACTGTTGTGGCCTCTCCCGTTGCGGAGCACAGGCTCTGGACGCGCAGGCCCAGTGGCCATGGCTCACGGGCCCAGCCGCTCCGCGGCATGTGGGATCTTCCCGGACCAGGGCACGAACCGGTGTCTCCCGCTTCGGCAGGCGGACTCTCAACCACTGCGCCACCAGGGAAACCCAGTAGCTTACATTTTTAATTAACTTAGTTAATCCTGATCTGGTCAGATAAGAGAAATTTTACTCCATTTATATAAGGTGGGAATATAGAATATGCTAATTGGTGCCAGAAAGAATTTTAACTGGAAAGATTAGAATTACTTAAAAATTAGTAATTTCTTAGACTTACTTAGAAATTAGAAATACTGGCTAAAAGGTGAAGGTCTTTGCTGTCATCTGACAAAAGAAATGGATGAACAGAAATGTAGACCTATCTTTGACCTGTCAGGGTGTGACGTAGCACTACCCAGTGCCAATAGTAGCAATTTCAAATTTAGCTTCATGTAGTTGCATTTGGGCAATTGATGTAGCAAAAATACTACTACTGATATTAATAATAGTAATAAAAATTTTGAAGTATTTAAAGAGTAGGATACTATAGGCTAAACATGTTCAATTAGTCTACTAGTTTATAAAATAATAGAAGAGTTAATTGCTAGTAATAAAATAAAAACCATTGAAAATAAATATCACCTAGAAAGACTTCTAGAAATCAAAGGAAAAAATATATATAGAGAAAATAGGAATTTAACCTTTTGGTACAATTATTTTTAATTAAGAAGAACCATAGACCTGTTACTTGCTGGGTAAAAATATGAATGAGCACAATAATGAAATTCTTTTACACTTATTATTTTGCTGTCTGCTTTGTACCAGTTGTCATTGAAATACCTGTCTATATATATTGTGGTTACCTATACATTCACATTTATTGCATTTTGTTTGTTATGCATTTTTACTGATATATCTTCTCTGTCTGTATGTATTGGCTAGGAATTCATTTAAAATCATCTTCTATCGTGTTTTTTGGTTAATAGTATTCACTAAAATAGAGTGGGCAAAATTCACTTTCATAATATTGCATGTATGGTACAGAATGTCATTTGTTAGTAAATTCATTATGCTTTGATACTTGCCACATACCCCAGTTTTCATTAATATCTATGTATTTCTTTTTCATTATGTAATATGTTTTTCATGATTTTTCTTTGCCTTTCTAAAACTTATTGTATCTTCCTCCATATAAATCATACACAATATATAAAAAAAAGAAGAAGAACCATAGGGCATGTACTAATAGAATATAGAAATAGTCTGTTCACTTGAATGTGACTTTGTATAAAGAGGGCTATAATTTTATTAAATCCCATCAAATTTTATTTTTAGATTTAACTTTTTATTTTCAGTTAATATTAACTAGTGAAAATATTAGTGTAGCAGTGTGTTAAAATGACTAACTTATCTCAAGTTTATGAAGGTAAAAAGCGTATAACAATACCTGGCATGTAGTAAGTTCTGTAAGTGTTTGGAGTTTTTTGTTTTTGTTTTTTTACTCAGCATAACTTACCAATTAAGAGTATAGACTCTGGAGCTAGAATGCTTATTCAAATTCAATTTCTGCTATACTTTCTAGTTGTATGACTTGGGACAAGTTAATTTCTCTGTGCTTCAGTTTTCTTATCTGTTTATATGGGGAAAATTACATATTCTTTATGGTTGTGAGGATGAAATGAATTAATTATATGACAAGTTTACTATAATGCTTAACATATAGAAAATGCTGTACGTTTCCTGTTATATGCAAATTAATGGATATTTACGTATTAATCTGTGTTCAAGCGTATTGTAAAACATTGATACATTCATTGGTGATATAACCTGTCACAATTACAAACATAGTTATGTGGTTCTTCATTATATTTTTAGCTTACACTGTTTAAAAATGACACTACAGGAATGAAAGATGCCAGTAAGAAGATTGTACCTAAAAGCAATATTCTAAAATGACATTTGTCTACTTTTCAGATTTGTTTCTTGACTTCAGCAAAATTGGAAGCACTACAGATCAACTCCGTTTTCTCTTCTTTTTACTTTAAGGGAAAGAAAAAGACTTGGGCCAGAGTAAAATATATCAAATACATGTAGCTTGGTTCTGTATATTGCTATTTTTAATTGTTTTTTTCTAGAAGGGACAGTTGTCTTATTTCTGTTAGACCTGAAATCTCTGAAAATTCTGATTATCAACAGGAACTAGCTGATTAGATTGCTGTGTAATCACCTAACTCTAAATCTCAACCTTAGTAAATAGCCTGTATCAGGTCATTGAAATATTTGAGTCTATTATATAACTTATCAATTGCTATAAAAAAGCTCACACATACCATAAACTCCTTAATGAAATTAATGACAGCTTTGGTCGTCCAGGAGTAGAATGTTATTGCCAGCATGACAGTGGAGCTGCAGTAATCCAGCTCCAGTTCCTGATTAATGAGGTTAGTGAATTGCTTTAATCTCACCAGCTTATGTATGAAATAGGGCCACATACCATCTTTCAGAATCCTTGCATGCAATTATATTTAAATATTTGAACAAAAATGAATTTCTTGTAGGTCAGAGCTAATAGTAATTCACTTTAAGGCATCATCACAGACAGTTACATAAATAATGTAAGATGTTTCTCAAAACAGTATTGAAAATAGAATGGCATAAGGTAGATCTTTTTGGTACAGTGTGCTGCATTTAAATTTTATTTCAAGAATATTGAAAGTTATGTAACATATAAAGATCTACATTAAAGTTTTTTCAAAGATTGACCTTATTATAAATAACAAATTGTATTTCTCCAGTGGGTTGTTTTGAAATACATCCAGGAAACCAAAGTACATTAGAAACTGGTTATTGTCCAAAGTTCTTGTTGTGTCACTTATTGGTTGAAGTAATTGATGCCTTTCTTTCTGATAGAGTGTAAAGTTTGGAAGGAGCTAGAGATACATCATTTTATTAGCAGAGTAAACAATGTGTTTGCACGTCTTAAAAAAGTATGAGCAGCTCTGACAGTAGATGTTTACTGCAAGTAGTGACAGGCAGGAGAAGCTAGAAGGAAAAAAGCTAGAAGGAAAAGCTAGAAGCTAGAAAAGCTAGAAGAAAAATTACCCTAGGAAAGATTCTGCTATACTTAGATGTGAGGATAATTTGTGGGCATTCTTTTTGCCCCTAAGTCCTTGGGTTTCATGGAATAAATTTCTAGATGTATATGAGAGAAAAAAAAATACTTGATACTTTCGGCTTTTGATAAATCTTTTCTTCATATCAGAGGATTTAAGAGAGGCAGTATTGATGTAAAGAGTTAAAGAGGGTAATATAAAAATTTTAGTAAAACTGATCCAAATGATATGCAATCGTGTAGGTTTTTCAGGGTCAGAGGAAGTGTTTAAAAACTTCAGTATTCTGTGTAGAGCTGAATAATAGACATCGTAAAATGTTAAAATACACATAAAAATATCACAGTGTAGAAAGTTGTTGAATCCATATGTGAGATTATTTTTCCTTTTTTTTAAAAAAAATTTTATTATGAAATAATTAGACTGGCAATTAGTTTCAGAATAGAGAGGTCCTATGTACCCTTCCCCCATTTCCCCCAATAGTAACTTTTATGTAACAATAGTAAAATATTAAACCAAGAGAAAGACATCAATACAATACTCTTAACTAGACTACAGACCTTATTTACATTTCACCACCAGTTTCTACATGCACTCATTGTGTGTATGTGTGCATAGTTTCATGCAGTTTTATTCCCTGCGTACATTTCGTGTAATGACCAGCAGGAACAAGATTACAGATCGGTCCCATCACCGTGAAGTCATGCCCTCAGGCTATCCCTTTATAATTAATTGCACCCCCTCCTGCTCTCAGTCCCTAAGCCCTGGCAACCACTAACCTATTCTCCATCTTTATACTTGTGTTGAGATTATTTTTTTTTAAGCAGTATGAGCCAATGTAAATAACACATTGCAAATAGATACTTATATGCCTAAATTTTAGAAATCTTAACTAGTTGATGCTCTCATTATTCATAACACAAGCTGCTTTTCTACAGAATTTATCATAAAGTTCTTTGCTATGACTGTTATTTTACATGCTTAAATGTTACATTTTTAAGTACTTAAAAATGACAGTTTTTAAAAAATGCTTAGCAGAATATGAATATTTACATGGTGATGGCTGTGGGAATCTGACAACTGGGAGTAGCTGTTTGCTTTCAGTTTTGGAAAAGCACATGTAGGTAAGTGAGCCACCGCAGGCAGTCAGCTATGATTGCCATTTTGGCCCCACATCTTCTCTTCTTCCTTGAAATACAAAGATGGGGCAAACACCTTGAGAAAGAAGATGACCTGGTCTGAAACTGCTGGAAGTAAGAATGAAGAGTACAAAGCTTTGATACTCTGAATCCTTTTAGTTTCTCTGCTTCAAAGTGATAGAGATAAGAGGATGCTTTCTAGTGAAAGGAAGGGTATGTGGGCTTCCTATATTTCTGTTTTCCAATAGTCATGTTGTAGCAATAGGAGTTACACAGTAGAGGAGCCCTCATAGAATTTCAAATTGGAAAGCACTTGGAGAGATCATTTAATGTAAATCTTGTCTTCAGAGCTATTTTAGATAAATGATATAAATATAAAAGATATTTTCTCTTAGATAAATGAGAAACTCTCCTATTTTAAAAGAGGGAAATTTTAAGATTTCTCATAATAACCTAAAGGACTGGAATTGCAAATCTTTTTTTGAAATTAAAGTTCTTCGTGTTGCGTCTTTTGTCTTATTCTCTCAGTGCAGATAAGGAGTATCTTCCTCTTTTGAGGAAAAACATTCATATGTCTTAATAAATCAGCCTTAGCCTATAGATTCTTAATCCTATTCATACATCAGAATCACCTCTGGAGATTTTTAAAAATACACCTGCAATGGTCCTTGCTCTGAAATTTCTGGTTTGTCAGGTCTGGGGTGAGACTGAGCCCCCTGCATGATTCTCAAATACTGCCAAGGGTTTTCTTCTCCAGACTTAATAGTATTTAATAGTATCAGCTGTTTTAACTTTCTAAATTAGTCAGATTTTTCAGCCCTTTGGACACTGAAATTATACAGTGCTGAATGCTATTTTTGTTTTCCATATCATTCTAGTAGTAGAATTATGATCCAAGCAGAGTACATTCATAAGGATTCATAAGGATTTGTCTTAAGGCAAATAAAATGGGAAGGTTACTTCATATCATATAGTCAAGGAAGGATGAACTATAGGGACCAAGTAACTTATAGTCTGACTTCTAATTTTACATAGCTAGTTATCAACTATAACTATATCCAACTAGATCCTAGTACACTTTTAGTTAATAAGGTTAAATTATACTTTAAATTGTTGAAGTTGAAACAATTTTTATACATACGTATACACATGATACACTCTTTTACATCTGCTGTTTAGAATTTGGGTGAGGCAAATGTTTCTCAGAACTAAATCTACTGGCAGAGAGTTTTGAAATTTGGGAAGATTTTTTTGGTAGCTCTTTAGTAGCATTAATGTGTGTAAATGTATTCTATATAAAATACATTACACTTTATTTTTAAGGGAGCTCTTGTGAGTGCCTTGGCTGATGACACCTTACATTTATGGAATTTACGTCAAAAGAGACCTGCCATACTACATTCACTTAAATTTTGCAGAGAAAGGTAAGAATTTTCTCAGTTATTTTATATATATATATGTTATTTGCTATTCTTTTTTGAAATTTTCCTTTGAATTTTATTCTTTAATTTCATTTTTCTGTGATGGATTTTATGCACAATCTAAAAACTAATTCAAAAACTTCAAAGCATATACGATAAAAATCAAGTTTCCTTCCTTTCCAGACCCATCTTCCTCTCCAGAGGCACCCACATAAAGTTCTTTTGTGTCCTTCTAGAAATACTTACAGTCTGTATACATAAGCAGAAATCTCTCCATATAGCTATTTTATTTGCATAAAAGGGAAGGCATTACATATTCTGTAACTTGTGTTCACTTAGCAATATATCTGATAGGTCGTTTCATATTGGTATATTTAAATCTTCTTTAGTCATTTTCATAACTGCATGATATTTCATTGTATCGAAGTGCCATATTTTATTCAGTCAGACTTCATCAATTGACTGGACGTTTGATATATCCAGGACTGGATTTGATATAAGTGGACACATATCATTTTCAGCCTGCTGTTCATTATGCTCTGTGATGTTACATATATTTCTTTGTCCACTTATGCAAGTATATCTGTAAGATAGATTTGTAGACGTGGAACGACTTGATCAAAGAAATCTCTCACATGACCTGAGTTTTGTGCTTTGATTGGAAAGGCCATTTTCACTCCAATTTTATTAAACGTTCTCCCATATTTTATAGTGCTCTTATAGCTGCATTTTTATGCTTAAACTTTGATTCATATGGAACTAACTTTGGCATGAACTATGAGTAAGGAATATAGTCCCCCCCTCCCCCATTGCTTATGAGATATATTTTTGATGTGTGTTTGTGTGTTAAGGTTAAGAAGTCTAGCTAGTATCTAAATGCAGTGGAGTTAGTGTCAGGCCTTGCCTGGGGGAAGGCAGGCATTAGACTACCCAATCCATGTCCAAGGATCAGGCCATGTCCCTGTTTTGATAAATATCAATCCATTCAGGTTGTATAAACTGATCAGTCTGTTTGTGAGCCTGGGCTTCTGCCCACAGTGGCTTTCTAAAGTAGGCAAGCTAAAGAGGCTGCTGGGAATATAGCAATCCAGACTTTTCTGGCCAACGTCAGGGCATGTCTACATTGTATGCCAGGCCAGAGCTGGCAGGGGGTCAGTAGCAAAGTTTGCTATTGGGCTACATCTTGTCTGGGAAGATAAATCATCTAAGTGGCTTGGAATCATGGTTCTACTTCTAGGAGAAGTAGAAGGAGGGGTTAATGGAAGGAGGGAGGGATGAGATAGGGGAGGAAAAGCAAGCAAAAAGTCAAGGTTCATTCTTCTCTGCCTGATGGGAGTAAGGCTATCTCAACTTGCTGGGCAGAGTTTCTTTGTCTGTTTGCCAGTGGGATCTCAAGGGGAGCCCTCCATCAGCCTCAAATGCCATAGGGCTGGTGGAAATAGTGGTGGGCATCTTAGTCCCAGTACCTATCTTCTTGCCGTCAGTCTCATACTGGAAATGGAAGTGTAGATCTAGCAGAGTTGTTGTCAACCTGGTGCATTTTTACCCGCCAGAGGGCATTTGACAATGTCTGGAGACATTTTTTTATACAGTTGGGAGTTGGGGGTGGGCGAGCAGTGCTAATGGCATCTAGTAGATAAAAACAGGGCTACTGTCAAATATGTTACAAATCGCAAGACAGCCCCCCATTCCGTAACAAAGAATTGTCTGGTCCAAAATATCAAGTGTCAAAGTTAAGAAAACCTGTGCTCTAGCACATCAGAGTGGTGTCATTTGATTGGTGTAGTGCTGTAGAAGTTCTCTTAAACCACCATCCACTGAAGGGTTTCTTCCAGGATGTAGAATTCTAGTAGAAGAATATTCTCCAGTGGCGTGCCCATATTCCTCATTGAGACACAGGAATGTGGCACTATGTGGTCCAAGTTCACAAACATACACTGCAGGTCATCATGGTAATGTTCAGGAAGGATCATACCTCAAGGAGTTCCAGAGTGGTCAGTCCCATGATTGTCTGGTACATAGTAAGTCTCCTCTAGAGTACCCCTAAGGATGGTCTCCAAGAAGTTCTGATAAATGTGGATAAGGAACAGTAAGCTAGTCTCTAAGGTACCTGTAGGCACATATCTTGACAAACAGAAGGCACCTTTGTGTGAAATACAAAAAAGTAGCCCTTCTTGGTGGATGCAGCTTCAGAGTCCACCACTCCCCTCCTTGGTTGGGTGCTGTTATTCAGGCCACAGCCTGTACAATTGTATGAGGTGATCCGAAAAGTTACAAATGAAATGAACTGATGGAGTTCCCAGTTTTGAGTTCTGTAATACACTTTACCCACCTCACCAGCAGAAACTAGTTGATTCTGTTCAAAGTTGAGCTCCTCCTCGGCCTTTATTAGGACCACAAGAAACAAGAAACTGTAGCATGAGTAACTTGGTCCTTGAATATCTTCTTTGGATGAAATCCTCTAGGATGGCTACAAACTTGTATGGCAGCTTTTGTACTTGCATGCTAAGAAATGGGCCTGATGCCTCATGGATGAACCTTGTTATATTCTCTCAAGACTAAAGTTCAGATTTCCTCAAATGGCAAGAAAGAGAGAGGTGGCATTTGGGAGGAGCCTACTTTTCCTCAGCACCTGGTTACAGGTTGGGAGGGGAAGGCATAGTAGAGGCTTTCCTCCAGCTCTAGCAACCTGCCTATGGTGGCAAGGCTTATTCTGCCCCTCACCCTGAGCTCTCTGTCATTCACGACTTTTCCTAATGCCCTGTAATCAGTACTCTGATGGAAGCCTTCTGTTGGAGCAGCTGCCCCAGGCAGGGGAGGGATAGAAGCCTGTCACTTCCTGCCCATCCTTCCATCTCTCTCATTTGTAGAAATCCATTCTTTTCTTTACACAGCTGCCTTGCATGCAGTTTTTATATCTGTATCAGGATAGTCTGGTGTTATGCTGTGGTAACAGAATACTCAAAATCTGAAAGACTTAAAAGAGCAACAGTTTATTTTTACTTATGCTGTATGTTCTTTGTGGATTTGCTGGAACTCTCTTCCTTTTCATTATCAGTTTTATTCCAGAATCCTGGCTGAGGAACAGCCAGTCTTTACAATATTACCAGTCACTGAAGCAGACAGAAAAAGAATATGGTGAAGCATGTTTTGGCTCTTAAAGCTTCTGCCTGGAAGTGATACTATCTCTTCCACTCTCATTTCTTGGCCCAGAGCAAGTCCCATGGCCATCCCTAGTTTTACTCATCTAACCAAGAAGGAAAAGAGCTAGAATCTTTATGAATACTTGTAATAACTACCACACAGCTTATTTTTTTTTTTTTTTTTTTTTTTTGCGGTATGCGGGCCTTTCACAGTTGTGGCCTCTCCCGTTGCGGAGCACAGGCTCCGGACGCGCAGGCTCAGCGGCCATGGCTCACGGGCCCAGCCGCTCCACAGCATGTGGGATCCTCCCAGACTGGGGCACGAACCCGCATCCCCTGCATCGGCAGGTGGACTCTCAACCACTGCGCCACCAGGGAAGCCCACAGCTTATTTTTATTGTTGACATTGAAGTACAATAAGCAGTAGCCTAGTTAGTTTTCCCCTCATTCCACAGTGGATTTGGGCTAACTTAACAGTTAAGTTACTCTATTTCATTTTTATGCTATTTGCATTTTTATTTCCGAAACTAGGAAAGGGAGGAGAAATACGAAAATTTTATAAACCAGTTTTATTACATTCTGAACAAGTGTTAAATAATTCAGAGATTTTATTGTAATATTGTCTTATTTTAATAACTAGTTAAATTCTCTTATTTTAGTAGAAATTCACATAAATAGAAATTGTAATGATTTAAACTGTATTTTTTCATAATGTAGATTTTTTTCTGGTTTTAAAAAAATTGTGCTATAATATACATAACATAAAGTTTACTTTCTTAACCATTTTTAAGTGCACAGTTCAGTAGTGTTCACACTGTTATGCAACCATGTGATATGGATATTTTGACAGAATTTCACTTTTATGGTTTTTAAGAAAAAAATATAGAAATTGGAGTCTCAAGTCTTGGTTTAACTACATGAATTTAGACGTTACTTCACTGCTTTGTGTGTTGGTTTTGGTAGAAACTGTGAATTTGACATGTAAAATTCTATCTGGCAGTTGCCTTATCAGAATATGTTCCATTTAGCTTCTATGTTTTTTTTTTTCCTTTAAAGGAAGTTTAATTGGAGGAAGTTGTAGGTTTAAAAGCAACTACAACTGTCAGCTAGTCTTTCTTCATCACCTTGAATTAGCATGACCAATATTCTTATCCATGTTAAATTTTTGCATAACAGTTTTTAAATAAGAATAAACTATATATCTGGGCTTTCCTATTTAGGACTTACTATTCCCTAAGTGAAATTTCAGAAGATAGAATCTTTTCTCCATAAATATATTAGACCCCTGAATTGCTGAGTCTGTATATTGAAACCAATACATTTCTTTTAAAGGTATGTTTTCTTTTACTCTAACACTCTGAGTTACAGTTTATTTACTCTGACTTAAGCTTTTTCATTTGATGATAGATACATCTATTGGTTTAGGGAATAAAATAAGCATGCATGCATTCTAAACTAATGGTTAGGAAAATACAGTAGTATATGGATTAATAATCCATTAATAATCAAAATTTCATCTTAATAATTATCAATGGAGCATCAATGTCCAAAGTCCTCTAAAGGGGAAAAAGAAAAACTGATAAAAGGAGTAATCCATTCAGATAACAACACAGCAGTTGGGAGAGTTGGTGCTTATGAGGTACTTCAGGAACTGACTGCTGCCGTAGCATCAGATTTTCTTAGTAGCATAGATAAAATAATGTAGAAACAAAAACTTAATTGGTCCCATTATATTCTTATTATGATACTACCTAAATACTGTGTTTTGCATATTTGTGAGGCTTACAGTTTGCTTAGTCTGCACAAGAACAGGGCATAGCTGTAAAAGAGAATTTAGCTAGATATCGGCCCTCAAAAAGTCTACACAGGTCTTCCAACGCTTTTGAATTAATTCATTCACATATTTAACAAGAAAAAAATCATAATCTTGGAACAGATTCTACACCTAGAATTACAGTTTTTGTGGTAATGGCAAAATATTTTTCTTTGAAAGCAGGTTAATGAAAAGTATACAAGCATTAGAAATGAGAACGATTTGGTGAGAGGAAATTCAGGACTGGAACAAAGGAATGGAATGATATCCAGGCTTGTTAGGAAGGCAGGCAGAGGGGTCTACTACTCCAGACTAATTCTAATCCACAAAAAAGAGTTGCTTGTTGATATGGAAATGATGCGTCACCTTGGGAATTTTAAGTGTAGAGAACCACATACTGAGACAAAATTTAAAAAGGAAACAAACATTCTCAGGGTTCAGAGAAAAAACTTTTGATTTGATGGCCTTGAGACTGTGAAAGTCAGGAAATGTTGGATAACTTCCTAGAGTAAATTAATAACTAAGAAATCCGGACAAGGGAATTAGAGACAGTCAAAGAGACTGGCCTAGTTGCACAAGGGCTTTATAATGTACTCAGGTATAAAAAGATATGGAAGGAGGAGATACCTGTAACAAATACCTACAGATGTAGAAATCACTTTGGAATTGGGCAGTGAGCAGAGGAAACATGACAGAGAGGCCTAAATTGTTTTGACAGGCTGTTTGCAGGACTCTGGACTTGGAGACTGCTGCCAGAGAGAGCTCAGAAGGAAGAGAGGAACATGTTTTGGAAATTGGAGGAAGTTCCTTGTTATATAGTGGCAGGAAGCTTAAAAGAAGTGTCTCTTGCACAACGTGTAAGTGTTAACTTGTGTATTTAGCTGAGGAGATTTCCAAGGAAAGGCTTGGAGGTGTGATCTGACTTTTTCTTGCTGCTTTATAGTAAAATGCAAGAGGAGAGAAATAAATTGATGGAAGAATCATTAAATGAACCAGGACTTGATGATTTGGGAAATTCTTACCCTGACCTATATGGCAAAAGGGAGATTGCTTCTGAAAGTGTGGCATAGGGAAAAACAAGAGGGTGTGGCTGAACAACTTTTCACTAAAAATCTTCTATAGACCAAAAGGTCAAAGTATTTAATCACATAAAGGGCTCTTTTAAGATATTGAGAATCTTACAGATCTTCTACAGAAGATCTACAGATCTTCTCAACCAGATAGCCTGTAGGAAGTTTGAGTATTGTCCCTCAGGCCTCTCAGCAGCAGCCTAGATAGAGAAGGTGTTATCTCCAAAAGATCTGTGGGTGTGACTTTTGCTAATGCAGAAGACCCAGTGAAATGTGTTCAAGACCCACAAGTTTCTTGAGAAAGTTGTACAGCAGAAACGTTGCCAGCTGGGACTTAAAGAAACAGAGTACAATGTGAAAGGAGGCTGCATCCGGAATCAGGCCCATAAAAGTTCTCAGCTGTAAACAGTTGCTGTCTTTCATGAAAAAGGATGATTAGCAGGGCAGAACTGAGAGCCACAGAGGCTTATTCCCAGGCCTTGAAGCTAATTAGGACAAATCCAACATTTGCCCACCTGGATTTCAAAACTGTTATGGAGTCCTTTTTACCTTCCACTTTTTTTCATTTTGAACAGGAATTTCTACAATTGTTATCCTATGCCTGTCCAACCATTGAATGCTTGGAGTGTTGGGGGCAGATAATCTGTCTCTTCAGTTTCATAGGTCCACGGATGGAGTGGAATTTTGCCCAAGATCTATCTATACTGAATGGTAACACGCAGGACCCTCATCTGCAACAAATTTAGATGATGAGATTTGGAATTTTTGAGCTGAGATTTTGAGATTTTGGACTTGAGTTAATGTTGTGATTGGTTGAGACTTTGGGAATATTGAGATGGGTGAATGGAGGGATTGAATCTTTGGAGGGTAAAGGGAAGACTATTAGAGGCAGAATTCTAAGATGATCCCCAAGAGTCCTACCCCCCTGGTAAACACACATCTTCTCCTAAGTATTCAATTCTAATCAAGGTACTGCTGTGGAGGGATTTTGCAGATGTAATTGAGATCCCAAATCAGTTGACCTTCATAGAGGGAATGTATCTCATTGGCTTTAGACTTGGATTATCTGACTTAAAATGGCAGCAAGTACATGGAATTGCCCTGCCTGGTTTGGCTTATCTCTGGAATTCAGTATGGTTTAATTGTCTCCCAAAGTATGAATATACAGGTAACTTGGGTAGGATACAGGCACCCTAATGAACATCTAACTAATATTAGGGGAAGTGGACTGAAGAGTGCATGGTAGGTAGATAAACAACCAATGTCCACTGTACTTTTCACCACCTTCAAAATGAAGTTGAAACTTAAATATTTAGCATTCCCTAAAAGATCTTGCAAGATCTGTGACTCTTCTTTTTAGTCACCATAATTTTATTTCACTATATTTCTCCCTCTCTTTATGATTATAGTCCAGCCACCCTGGCTTTTCAGTTTTTTAATGAACTATCCTCTCTCCTGCTTATTTGTATGAGCTGATCTCCCTGCTCAGAAGACACTTAGGATTCTCTTTCCATGGCTGGCTAATGCCTGTTCATCTTTGAAGTCTTGTCATTTCCTTTACAGGTTTTTCTGTAAGTTCCCAAGACTAGGTTTTGTATTACCCCACAGTATGGTGTTCTTTCCCTAAAATAGCACATACCAGTCTTACTCTTATTGCCTTGGTTTCTTGATTATCTTCTCGATTAGAAAATAAATGGTAAGTATTTTCCTTATTTTATTCTCAGCAGCAGTCTCAATGCCTGACATCTAGTAAATGCTCAATAAAAAATGTTTGATTGGTACCACATTGCCGTTGCAGAAACAGAGGGGAATCTCTTTTTTCTAGAAGGCATGATCCTCCACAGACTGTGTTAATTACCTGGGAGATAGGTTCTAAGAAGGAGAGTCTTCAAACAGAAAAAACAACAAGAGTATTTGCTCCAACTAACTTTATATATAATCTTTATTCCTCTCACTAATCCAAAACTGGCTAGGTTGTGTGATTACCCTTGGAGTGCTATTTGGTCTTTGGCTCATAGCAGAGCTTTTAAATTTTTTCCTTTTTTGTAAAAAGAGTGAGATGGGAGAATAGAGCTTTGAGCAGTGTATTTCTTTTTCCAAAACCAGCATGCCTGTGAGGTACAGCAGACTTCCATCTGTAATAATTTGGCAGGGATTTTCAAAATGAAAGTGAAAATTTTATTTTTCATTTTCCTGCCTTACCGTATTAGCAAGAATTTCCAGAACAGTGTTCAATGATATTGTTGATAGCAAGTATCTTTTTCTTTGTAATAATTTTAATAATACTGCTTCTAGGGTTTTACTGTTAAGCATAATATAGGATGTAGATTTAAGATAGAATTTTCTCCCCTATGAGTTGGTGGTCAATTATGGAAGTTAAATTTTAATTGAATGCCTTTATAACATCTTTTTAGATTATCGTATGATTTTTCACTTCCCTTTTCCATATTGATTTAATCTATGACATTAATAGATTTCCTAACACTAAGCATTCTTGTATGCCTGTGAAATTTTTTGAATAAAGTTGAAAATTATTTTATATTGTTAAGTATGATTGTTAATATATTTTTCAGGGTTTTTACTTCTGTTCGTGAGATTGACAATAACAGGAAAACGTTATATTCCAATTTTGGTATCAGGGCATCCTTCCCTCATATTAAAGAATTGAGTAACCTTTCTGTCTTCCTTCCTGTTCTAGGTCAGAGAAATTAATAGAGGAATTATCTATTTTCTGAATATTTTCAGAGTATACTTAAACTTTTTAGGGCTAGAAATTTTTTTGTACATACTTTAAATATATTCAGTTTCATTTATGGTTATTGATCCTTTTTGTTTTCCTCTTGAATAAATTTCATGATTCAGAGTATGATGAATTTCATTAAGATGAGAGGCTTGTATCCCACTGTATTCTTGTGTACTTAAATTTACTTTTGTATTTTCTATATTCCCTTTCTCACTTTGTATTAACATATTTCTAATATGATTTATCAGAAGTTGTTCTGTTTCACTGTCTTCCAAATGAAGTAGTTTGTGGATTTATTAATTTTATTCTTAGCTCTTATTGATACCTAATTTGTTGATTTTTATCTATCCTTCTCTTTAGTCTAACTTAAAGTTAAAATTTATTTATTGTAATTTGCTTAAAAATAAAAATACTTTAGAGCAATGGGGTGAATATGATAGAGACAGTGATAAGATAAAGGCAGAAGATGGAGATTTCAGCCCAAGAATTGCAGGGATCTTTTGGGTGGAGAAGGCGGGAGAAAACAGAACAATGGGGAGAGAAGTAGTGATCAGAGGCACAAGTGAAGAAAGTTTTCTGGAGCTAAAATATCTTTAGGTTGAAAGGTCTAACTTCTGACATAACCAATAAAATTAGAAATACCTTTTTGAGCTATATTCTAACATTGTCAGCTATGAAAGAACTCAAAAACTATAACATTTATCTGACACTAAGCCCCCCGCAATACTCATTCTTTCAGACTTTGTTAGGAAGCTGTAAAGTTAGATGTGTCTTAGAAGTGTAAGAGTAACTGCTAAGATAGAAAATATATAATATTAAAACCATTAGAGAAGGAAATGAAGAAAATAAATAAGGGTCAGGAAAAGAGATAAAATGATAGAAAGAAAAAGGATGTTTAAATAAGGTTAAAAACTTAGTTCAACTATATCAGTAATGAAAATCATTGTAAATATACTAAAATCATCTACTGAGATTTTGAGATTGGATTAAAAAACAACAAAATACATCTATTAAACTGTTTATAAAAGATATACATAAAGCATAATTACACAAAGTTTGAAAGTAGATGGAAGGAAAAGGGAAAAAAAGCACAGATCGTGCAACAAAGGTTACAGTGTTCCTAGAAATAACACTAGCGAAAATGTATACGATCTGTGTGGAGAAAGTACTAAAACTTTATTGAAGGAATAAAAGAAGATTTAAACAAATGGAGAGCTTCAGAGGAAGGAATACTCAAGTTTTAAAATGTCACTCCTCTCCAAATCTATAAATTCCGTAGTATTTCAATCTAAATTTTAACACCATTGTTCATTGGACTTAATAAGCTGATCTAAAATTCATTTGGAAATAAGCTGATCTAAAATTCATTTGGAAAAAAGAAAGGCTCAGAGCAACCAGGACAGTTTTGAAAAAGAAAGATGATGGGGCTTATTTTATTAAATATCAAAAATTATTATAAAGGTATAGAAATTAAAATGGTACAGTGATTACAAGAGAAAGAGAAATGAATGAAAACACAGTAAATGGACTCCAGAAACATGTATATGAATAGAGCGAGATCACACACACTTGATATATGACAGAGGTGGCATTACAAACAAAAAGAATGCAATAAACAAAAGATGCTGTGACAACTCTTATCTAAATAAGGAAAAGTGGTCCCTACCTCATAAGTAAAGTAAATTGCAAGCCAGTTAAAGACTTAAATGCGAAATGAACACAGAAAAATTAAAACTTGTAAGAAAGTGACACAGGGAATATCTGTAAGACCTGAGCCAGGTGTGCTTAAATAGCATACAAAAAAACTCACAAGCTAAAAAGGAAAGGATTAAAAGTTCTGTACAACAAGCACACTTACCATAAAGTTAAAAGACAAACCCCATCCACCAGGTGCTGATGCATAAGAACACAAGATTCAGAATAATTTGTACAGTACTCTTTTTAAAAACAATGACTCCCTCCCCACCCCAAATTTATGTTGTCTTATGTGTATTTAATGAACACGGAGAAAAAATATGGAAGAATATGTTGTTCCAGGCTGTTAATATGACTTATGGAAAGAGTAAATTTTAAAGGAGACAAACATAATAAAAACTAATAAAAAATGACTGAGATAGTAAGTTTGCATAAATGTACAAATAGGGTAATATTTATGTGTGTGTATATATATACACAGAGAGAGAGAAACTTCTTTAATAATCAAGCCATAGACTGGAAGATATATAGAGTATACTTATCCAAACAGTAAAGAGCAATCTAATATAGAAATGGAAAAAAAGTATAGCTAACAGTTGCTGATGAGTACCAGATTGCTTTTGTTTATCATAGCATTTGTTATATAAAAACACTCTCATCTTCATTCCTCAAGATAATATCATTGAAAACAGAACTTAAAGAAACCCCCCATACAACAAGGAACAGTTTGTTTGGTTTTTTTTTCAGATGTTATTTATTATTTCTGTAGTCGACATATACTGTTTTCCTATTTGATATTTACTGTTTTACTTACTGATACTCAGTTTTCTTGATAGCCATTGATGATGTTACAGTAAGGTCTCATTTCACAAGGAAGGTTAATACCATGATTTATTTGGCATATTTCCAAAAGTTCTTAAATGTTTTGTAAAAATTGAGATGTAATTGATAAAGCATATAGTAAATCAATACAAATGTAAAATGACCTTCGAAAATCTCTGAAGCTTATTTTTTGAAATATTTATTACATTGTACTGCTGTGTTATAGATGTGATGAAGATTTTTCTAAAGTAGCTGTGACAGTTTATTAGAAGAGATATGTGGGACTACAAATAAAAAGGAAATCCTTTGAACAGATTTATAAATTGCTTTCAGCTGACTGCTGTTTTAATATATTTCCATGTTCATTGATGCAAACTTAAATTTTCATCTAATAACAGTGTAAGGTACAATTAATTTAAGAAAAGTATCTAATATTTGCTTTTTTATTTTCTTTTGCATTAGTTCACTTGATAAACATTGATTAGGATTCTGGTTCATGCAAATACTGTCATCAATTCCAGAAAGATATGGAAGTTATAATTGTCTAAGGTAGATGAAATGACGAATTACAATGCAATGGAAAACGTGATATAAATGTAGTGAAATTTCCTTATGAAATTTTGAAGATTAACCAGAAAAAGGACATATCACCATGTTTGGGGAATTTTAGATAAAGCATTACAAAGGAGCCCATATGATCAGATTTACAGAGTTAGTAGTAATTTCCTACACTGACGAAGGGGAAAGGGAATTTCCATTATGTTCAGATGTACTAAGTCATAAAGCAGTCTCACGTGTTTTGGGAACTGTATCTTGTTAGACATTGTTAGGTGTCTAACAATGATAGGATAATTTTGGAAACAAGGACAAGGTCTACTTCTTGAAAAGCGTTTTATGCGATTATAAGAAAGTTATTCTTAACCTTTTTCCAACTTTAAAACATTAAATGAATAATGTTGTCTGAACAAGATACATTATAAGCGGGTATTTTTTTGGTTCCTATAAACTATCATAGATAAGTAGCAGATATGGTATATTTCTTTGCTGTATTAGTCAGGGTTCAACACAGGAACAGAAAGCACTGTAGATATTTTTAGCATAAAGGGATTTAATTCAAGGATATAGCTGTTTATAAAATGTTTGGAAGTGTGCTAGAACTATTGAGTTTTAGAACTTAATATTCCTGCCATACAACTGCGTCTCACCATGTGCATCTAAGGAGTAGATCTGGGAATGCTGTATCTGGTCCCCACTGCTATGTCTTAGTGCCTCTTTCCTCTCAGGTTTTCATGAACATTCTTGTCAGCGGAAACAGCAGGAAGATGGTCTCTGCCTCACTTCTGCTTATAAATCTTAAGCACATTCAGTTAGTAGACACTTAATTTCATCTAGAATTCCAGTTGTAGGAGTGTCTGGTAAATGTAGGTTTTAGCTTTCTAGCATCTGCAGTACAAGAAGGCATGTAGGAGGATATGGGAGAGGCTGCTGAATATCAGTTGACCAAATCCAGCACACTTTACATCTATAACCCCCTCTCTCAGACATTTGTACCACAGTGTGTCACTAAATATTACTTCAGAAGCATTATGGTAGAAGTTAGGAAGCCATTAGAGTTTCAAGTAAGATAATGGTGTGTGTGACCTCTCTTGGCTTTGAAAGATAACTCTGGATAGGGATGGTGAGAGGGAGATGCAAGCTGGGATGGCATATGGAGATATATGTATACATATAGCTGATTCACTTTTTTGTACAGCAGAAACTAACACAACATTGTAAAGCAATTATACTCCAATAAAGATGTTTTTAAAAAGAATATCTGATTGTTAATTAAAATAATAAATCCTCACAAATTTTTATAGTTCATTTGTCCATTTAACAAATATTTATTGAGTACTTATTAGGTGCAAGATAGTGTGATTTTGCTGAGACTATAAAAGTGATGACATATTTCCTGTCATGTCGGGCTGATCAATGGTGGTATAGGCACGTAGAAGAGCTTATTGGTTCATATTTCTTTCTATGGATTAAACTGTAAAGTTGTAATCATCTGTGTATTATGCCCTTGCTTATGGATGATTAATTTCAACATAGGAGGCTGTGCATGTTCTTTTGCTAAAGAAAATTGGTGATAGTAAATCTTCCTAATATGGAGCTTGTTGACTACATAGTATTTGAAAAACTGCTGCTAAGGATAGTGAATAGGATATACGTATCACTCCCTAAAACTTAGCATGTTATACATTTTTTTAAAGTCCTTCAAGCAAGTATAAAAATTATTGTGTTCCCAGTAACACTTTGAGTAGGATAAGTATATCTGTGTCTAAGTCCAGTATAGGGATTCGGAATGCAGCTCCATTTAGTGACACACTGAGGGAATGCAACTTTATCATCTGTGTATTTCTGTTATATTGGTTTCAGTCACCCCCTTTTTTTGGCTTAACTTGTCCATTTTAAAGTACCTTATCAGTCTCAATTTAATATGCCATTCTTATAATATATAACCTTATTAGTGTTCACGGAGTTTTAATGTTTTCCATGTGATCTCAACTATATGTATTATAAATTATTTTTGGTATAACCTTTTGCCTTAATAATGTCAGCACATAAGCTTAAATTAACTTGGTCTCCTGGTATCAGTAAAAACTGAAGTCACTGTCATTTATTATAATCTTTATCACATTAAAATAAAAATTAATCTTTATAATAAAAGTGCGTGAAAAACAATAGTCATGAATTTGGGGTTTTTGTTTTTTAATTTATTTATTTATGTATTTATTTTTGGCTGCGTTGGGTCTTCGTTGCTGCGTGCGGGCTTTCTCTAGTTGTGGTGAGCGGGGGCTACTCTTCACTGCGGTGCGCAGGCTTCTCATTGCGGTGGCTTCTCTTGTTGCGGGGCACGGGCTCTAGGCATGCGGGCTTCAGTAGTTGTGGCTCACGGGCTTAGTCGCTCCGCGGCATGTGGGGTCTCCCCGGACCAGGGATCGAACCCATGTCCCCTGCATTGGCAGGCGGATTCTTAACCACTGCGCCACCAGGGAAGTCCGTGAATTTGTTTTTAATCTAAGGTAATGTTTTAGCTTCATGATACATGCACTTGCATTCCTAAAAAGTTTTCCTGCAGTCTTTCCCCTTCCCGCCCCACCCCGCCCCGCCGGTACGCGGGCCTCTCACTGTTGTGGCCTCTCCCGTTGCGGAGCACAGGCTCCGGACGCGCAGGCTCAGCGGCCATGGCTCACCGGCCCAGCCGCTAGGCAGCACGTGGGATCTTCCCTGACCGGGGCACGAACCCTTGTCCCCTGCAAAGGCTGGCAGACTCTCAACCACTGCGCCACCAGGGAAGCCCTGTTTCATGACTACTTTTACTGAAAAATGTTAGATTTCTATCATGCATCACTTTCTTAGATTCATTAAATAACAACAAATCTCTCTATATGTATATGTGTACGTATCAGACATGTACATAATATATGTATATAGTTTTTAATTTGTGTATATAGTTTTAAGTCTGCTAATATACGTTATTCCTTTTAAATAATCAATTAATATAATAGTTTCATCAATTTAATTATTACATAAAAGCTTACTTAGTTATATATTCTCAATTTTCAACAGAGGAGGCTAAGATTCTTATTTTGTAAACAAGGAAATAAGGTCATGTTTATATAACAGATTGAAAAGACACTCTTAATTATAATAAGTAAAGTCTAGTTTGTGTTAACCACCAGTTTTATGTTTTGGCAACTGACTGATTAAATTGCCCCAAATTTAGAATCTTGCAGTTCTTGGTAGGGCATGTTGATTGACTTGCTTTTTTTAGCAATATGTTTTGGGGGACCACATTTTCTTATTGGCCTTTCCCTAAATCACTGGCATGGTATTATTTTATTTGATTGCAGCATGGAATTTTATTTTTCTCACTATTCCTAATCCAACTTGTTCATTACCCATTAAAATTTGCTAGTTAAGGGCTTCCCTGGTGGCGCAGTGGTTGAGAGTCCGCCTGCCGATGCGGGGGACACGGGTTCGTGCCCCGGTCCGGGAAGATCCCACATGCCGCAGAGCGGCTGGGCCCGTGAGCCATGGCCGATGAGCCTGCGCGTCCGGAGCCTGTGCCCCGCAATGGGAGAGGCCACAACAGTGAGAGGCCTGTGTACCGCCAACAAAACAAAACAAAACAAAACAACAACAAAAAAATTTGCTAGTTAATAAATTATCAAGTTAATTGTGATAAAAACTATTTGACTTTCCTCCTTCTCGGTTGACTCAAATAATGATGGTAATAATGTAACAGAGTAATTTTTAAATTTGGTGGTGCATTGTACAAATACACTCCTATGATTCGTATTTTTTTTTAAAGTGTACAAGACTCATTCTAGGGACAGTATTAAAGTCTTCGTGTCAGATCAGTAAGTAAACAGTTTAAGTTCCTGCTTAATATGTTAAATATCAAATAGGATAAAGATTAAAACATGAAGTTGCTTAAAATTTCCCAGCAATGTAAGTTGGTTTTATAGTTGACTGGGGAAAAAAATCTTACTATGGCAGCTCATATTGAAAAAGTGAGCCTAGGGAAAAGTTCTAGATATTTTTCTGAACAGTAAAAAATTTATTCTTCATTTCTTTAAATATTTGAGAAACAGCTGCAGTATGGTATTGCTGTGCTAGGAACAGAAAATATTGTATGAGATATCCAAAATGTCTGCCCTTAAGGAGATAAGTTCAAACTTTGTAAACACATTATTTAAATAATTTTGTTAGTATTAAAATCAAAGATGGATCATGTAATTGTATTAAGCCAGTAACTACTGTTTTTTGAAGAATAATGGGAAATTGCAAAATAGCAGAACAGATCAGGAAGTTGGATATTTCTGATTTTTTAAAATCAAACTGTCATTATTTTGACTTATTTATTTTGAAATTATTTTTGAATTTTCAGAATATTTGAGCTCTATTCATGTTTTAGTTTAAGGCACATTTCAAATGAAATATTTGGGTTTTGTTTGTTTTAATATTTATTTGGTTGCTCTGGGTTTTAGTTGTGGCAGGCAGGCTCCTTAGTTGCGGCTCGCCAGCTCCTTAGATGTGGCATTCGAACTCTTAGTTGTGGCATGCGTGTGGGAGCTAGTTCCCTGACCAGGGATCGAACACCTGTCCCTTGCATTGGAAGATGGATTCTTAACCACTGGACCACCAGGGAAGTACCAGAAATAGTTGTTTTTATGATATTTATTGCATTGTTCATTTTGTATCTGGCATGCTATTATTGTACCTTATTTTCTTCATGTCATTAAAATTTGCCCTATAACTTCTAACTGGTAGAGTATCACTTAGTTTTTTATAATAATTAGCTAACATTTATTGAGCACTTACCTGTGTCAGGCCCCATTTTAAGCATCTACCATGCTTTGTCTTATTTGATCCTCAGGTGAACACTAAGGTAGATGTGCTTTACTACTTGGAAACTGAGGCTCTGAGAGACTGAATGGTTTACCGAAGGCCACATGCTAGTGAGTGACAGAGCTGAAATTAAATCCAGGCAGTTTAACTCCAGAGCTTGTGCCTATGTATTAATCAGAGTCACAGTCTTATTTTTCATAATTCCTAAAGCCACAAATATCTGAAAACAAAACATTTTAAAATAGCTTAATTTAGGTATAATTGACATATAATAAACTGTACATATTTAAAGTAATAAGCCATGTGATAAGTTTTGACACATACACTCATGAAACTGTCACCAAACTGTCAATCAAGATAATGAACCTACCCATCACCCCAAAATGTTTCCTTGTGGTAATCTCTCCCCTCTTCTGTTACTGGCCTCTACCCTCACAATCCAGGCAACCATTGATTTGCTTTCTGTTACAATAGCTTAGTTTGCATTTTCTACTGCATATAAATTGTATGTGGAATGATAAAATATGTCTTTTTTGTCTGGCTTTTGCTCATCTTAAGGATTTTGAGATTCATTGGTGTTGCATGTATGCATGTTGTATGTTGTATGCATGTCCTTATTTACTGCTGAATAATATTCTAAGTATATAACACAAGTTTTTCATCCATTTACCTGGTGAAGGACATTTGGGTTATTTCCAGTTTGGGTCTGTTGCAAAGCTGCTATGAACATTTGTGTACAGGTCTTGTGTAGACATATGCTTTCCTTCTTTTGGGTAAATACCTAGGAATGGGATGGGTGAATCATATGGTAGGTGTAACTTTTTAAGAAACCTCCAGTGACTATAGGTAATAACACTGTGTTATGTATTTGAACTTTGCTAAGAGAGTAGATCTTAAATGTCCTCGTCACAGGAAGAAGAAAATTCTTACTATACCTGTGGCTATGGATGTTAACTTGACTTACTGTGGTGATCATTACGTAATACATACATATATTGAATTATGTTGTACAACTGAAACTAAAGTTATAGGACAATTATATCTCAAGTAAAAGAAACTGCCAAAAATTATACCTCAGAAATAATCAGTGTGTTTACAAGGTGCTACCACCATATTAGGTAATATGTAAATACTTACTATGTACCTTGGTAAAATGTGGAAAATTCTGAATTCTGAAACCTATATGGCCCTAAAGTTTTCATAAAGGTACTGTGGACTTACTGCCTTGTGAAGTAATAAGGTACTATAAGATGTTTTTTTGATTCAGTAGTCATTTCTTTGCTTTGTTAAATTTACATAAACCCTTTGGAAAGATGACATGCTATCATATAAAACACTCAACAAAAAATATAGATGATGAACCTTAAGTAATTATCTAAATGAACATTAACTCTAGGAATTAGTGAGACCATGAGTTGCATGTATTTATTTGAAGTGTGTTCATCTTGAAAATTCTCTGTAATGAAATTATGTTAATGGGAATAGCAAATGTTCTGTATGCTATATCTTGCCTAATGACTGCTGTCAGTTTGAGGGTTCTGCAGTGATTATCATCATTGTGTATTATTGAAAGGGCTATTCCATTAAAATTTTAAATAGTATATTTTGAGAGACACAATAGGTAGTCTGAAATAAATGAGCATTATATGGTTTCATAACATACTATCTTTATTTGTTTTTCCTAAAAATAAGTTCTACAAAAAGGACAAGGTATTTTCCATTCTTAACCTTGTTATCAACTAAGCTTATATAGAAAATGTTAGACATTGTTGGAATGATTATAAAGTTTAATACATGCATGTAAATTATTATAATGTATCAATGAAGGACTTTTATATCATCAGGACTTAGAAGGAGATAGTTTTGAGTATATTCCAATATCAGTGTCTAAGCCTAAGTACAGAGGATCTTAGCCCTTCCAAAGGCTTACAAGTTAGTGAGGAAGGTAGACTCTCTTACAAGGCAAGCCTGATAGAGATACAAAAGTGTTGAGATATCAATTTGAGTGAAGGTGGCATTTTAACTAAATCTTGAACAGGAGAAGAACAGGAGGAGGAGCATTTTGCATAGAGGGAGTAGTCAGCACAGGTACCAAGATGGATTCGTGTGGTTAATAACTTCTGAGAAATACGGTAGTACCTAGGGGTGATGTGTTAGACTCACTTCGTGGCTTTAAAAGTTACATTTGTCATACGTCTGAAGTAACACAGTGAATGACATAGCCAGATTTGAAACACATACTAATGTCAAAACTCATCTTCTTTCTGTCAGGTTATGCTGTCTATTTACTGTAAGGACTTATATTTGACATTAAAGTTGAATTAGCATAATTGAATATTAACTACAGTGAGTTGATAAATCTGATGGTTGTATCTTTTTTTGCTTTTCCTAAATTGTATATGTCATTATTAACCCTCTAATACAGTTAATAAAGTTTACCAGATATTTTTCTGATTTCCTTTTTGGATATATTTTCTCTTGCAGGGTTACGTTTTGCCATCTGCCTTTCCAGAGTAAGTGGCTCTATGTGGGCACTGAACGAGGTAATATACATATTGTCAATGTGGAGTCCTTCACACTCTCAGGCTACGTCATTATGTGGAATAAAGCCATTGAACTGTGAGTTTGAGCAAATATTCCATATCTGAAACTATCAGTACCATATATGATAATATTATGTAATAGCTAGTTAGTAAATATAGAATTAAATTTTTAATACTAAATACAGATTTATCAGCCTTTTGCAAGTATTGCCCCATTGGCAGTTTGAAAATTTAAATGCTTTACATATATCTGTATAGATACATATACGTATTATATATAAATATGTTCACATATATATAAGCTATAGCACAAGTTTAATAAAACCATTATTCTTATTAGGTGAAAAACATTCCAGATTTTTTTCTGTTCATTTATCATCTAATTATTTTTCTTTCAAATGCTTGGTCATGCCCCACTAAATTGATTTCATGACCCACTAACAAGTTGCCACCAATGTTTAGAAAACACTGATCTAAACCACTACTTGCTATGTTTTAGTAATTACCAAATATAATGTAAATGTTTATAGTGTAACATTGCAGAATTAATTTGACAGTTAATTTTCCTTAGTTTTGATATGGTAATGATTGCTTTTATTTAACAGTAATGACAACAAAAACTGTGTTGTGCTATAGGGCCCTAAGGATCTTTAGTGCTAACTTTTCACTGTCTTAGAATCTTATCTCTTTCTCTTATTTTTTTCATATATTATTTAGATATAAAAATCAGAATTTAAGGATATTGGCAAGGTTCATTTTCACCATTTCTTCTTGTTTTTAAACAAATAGTTCCATATTGTTGCATTCCACAGAATTTGACATAAGGATAAATTTGTGGCATTATCTCCTAAGTAATGTGTTGTTGCAGCTGTAATGGTGTATTAAGTTTGGTTTTCCTTCCTTTATCAGGAACATTGTTATTTCTCAGTCCCTTGGAACAAGGTTTTCTAGGTCTGTTCTTTGAGTTGATCACAACATATAGCGGGGAGGCCTGGTGCAGGTGTCTGTGTGGTTTCACAAGTGGCTCTCAATGAAGTAGACTGGTCTCTCAACTCTTAGAGTTTATGAATGGGTTATTTCTGCTTATTTCTACTCTATAGACATCAGTTCAGCTACATTCTTATCTGTATGACTTCTTTTTTCTCTGAGCAAATATTGGTGGCATTATTTTGTTGATTTTTAAAAAGCCATAATGGAATTTTTCTTATTTTTGGTATGAAGTGTGTAACTAGATGAGATGCCCCAACTGGAGGCTAGAATTTAGTAAAATAAAGATAGCAATATTTTAGATGCTGCTTTATTTTAAAATATTAACTTTGAGAATTCTACCATGAGAATAAATTTTCTGTGCTAAAATACAAAATTAAAGATTCTTTCCTATACAGAAAGTGTACATAATTTTTTTTATTTTTTTATTTTTTTTATTTTTTTGCGGTACACGGCCTCTCACTGTTGTGGCCTCTCCCGTTGCGGAGCACAGGCTCCGGACACACAGGCTCAGCAGCCATGGCTCACGGGCCCAGCTGCTCCGCGGCATGTGGGATCTTCCCGAACCAGAGCACGAACCCATGTCCCCTGCATCGGCAGGCGGACTCTCAACCGCTGCGCCACCAGGGAAGCCCAAGTGTACATAGTTTAAAATTTTTGTGACTTATATCAATGTGAGAGTCACTATTCTTCCTGATTCCTATTTTGATCCATATTGAGAACTATATATCTGTTACTGATCACTTGCTGAAATGTTTTCAACCTTTGTAAATATATCTTTATTTTCCATTCATTATTCTTATTGTAATGAGTATGTAATAGTATTGCAATTTTTACTTGAGAAAAAACATCTTAACTTTTTTTCTTTTAGGTCATCTAAATCTCACCCAGGACCTGTCGTCCATATAAGTGATAATCCAATGGATGAAGGAAAGGTAGATTTTTAAAAATATATATATTTATTACTTAAATGCATGAATTTTGTATTTTTTAAATATGCAAACCATTCCAGAACTACACTTACTCTGCAAAGTTGAGATTGATAACAAAGGTTGTATATCATATATACTTAATTGCTTATTTATGCATTATGAAGAACAAGTGAAAATTAAAATACTTACATTTTAAAGAAGAAATCTCTAAAACAAGTAAAATTTAATAAATACAGTTAAAGGTTGTTAACTTGTTTTTGGCTTATTTAGAATAATTCCTCTTATTTTCTGATAATCCTGACAAAAACCATTTTCTTTTGGTCTTGAATTCTTTTTTACACTAGTTAAACAATTTTTATAGCACTTATCACATAACATCTTATGTTAGAGTTGTCTCTGTATCTCTCTCCCCTAAATTTTTCTCCATAAATAGCTCAGATCAATATAGACTTTTTTAAAATAATACTTAATTTTTTTATACTTGAAACCAGTTTCATGCAGTCATTACCTAGCTATTGTTAATTTAGGTTCATTAGTACTCTGAATAATAATAAAATTTTATTTTCCATGAATCTCTACTTCCTAATTCAAACCAATCTCTCAGTAGTTCTATTTAATGATATTTTTTCTACTTACAAAATTTCATGAAAATTAGTCTACATCAGTACCAGAAAGTTAATCACTATCAGAAATCAGTGAAATGAAAGTTCTGGATTTTGTGAAGTTTATTCGGGTTTTTCCTTTTCTCAGTTAGTGAGAATGGTAGAGCCTATATGTTGTGTTAACACTGTTCTGTTAATACTGGGAAAACAAAAGGATAGCGGTACTGTTTAGAGCTAGCCTATATCATACAATTGTATGGTTTGAGAGAAACTACATGAAGCAAGTTACAGTAACCTATATCTTCACTTTACTTACTTATTTTTGGTATAAGATAATTGTCTAAAAGCCAATCTTTGGGTGGGAGACCTGGTGGAAGAATTGAAAACTTCCCTTTCTTCTACGTTGAATCAGTCAGTAAGTCATTTCAGTCCTTCCATTGCAGTGTCTTTTCTATTCAATCTCCTTATGACCACTGCAGTTCAAGGCATTCCAACCCATTCTTGAGTCATTTCCAGATCAATCTTCCTAGAGTGCCATTTTAATCTTACTGCTTTCCTGTTCAAAAGCTTTCAGTGGTTCCACAGTATCTAACAAGCAAAACAATGCTTCCTTAAAACATAGCCCTAGGTTTCATTGTCTTTGAGAACATCTTTACCTGAATGCTATGCTGAAGCAAATAGTTATTGTTGCCCAAATGTGAGCTGCTCTTTACTATCTCCATCCCTTATTTATATAAGTCCCTCTGTTTGGAATTCTTTCCCACTGTTCTTTCTCTGCTGAATTCCTACTCACATCTTGAGACTCAGATTAAATACATATCTTTCATGATACCTTTCCTGATAATCCTAACATAAAATGCTTTCTCTCACTTCCAAATTTATTAGCACCTTAGTTGTGCAATTTTCTATTTATAAGTACCACATCCTTCAGTTAGTTCTTCTATTTTTTAATATTTAGGAGATTGTAGGGATTAAAGTTTAACTTATTGGCACAGATTTCTAACATTCTTAGGAAGATACAGCTGGCTAGAGAGGTTAAAGTTTACTTTAACCCTCTTATGTTATTAAGATCTGGATGGGTAAAATTTTTTTTTTAAGTTACATAGCTACTAAGTGGCAGATCTCAGGCTAGAGCTTAAGTTACCTGTGTCCTAAGCAATCCAGTATTGTTTATACTGTATATCACTTCTTAAATTTTATATTTTTCCATCTCTTTGCTTATTCCTGAAGTTCCTCTCTTACTTCCCCCATCAGAAAATGCCATATACATGTCCAAGATATTTAGAAGGACTAGAAAAAGGTAAAGGAAACAAATACCAGTTTTGTTTTTTTTTTCCAGAAAGAGTATGTATTTCAGATTGCCGAAGAAAGAAGAGTTTATGTTAGGAAAATTAAATGTACTTCCTACCAAGGTGGGAAAATCTATTTTGTTAGTTTCAATGACTCGTTCTTCCAAATGTCCCCGTAGTCTGAAATCCACTAAGTTGCAATTTAGTTAAAGTTACTGGGTCTGCCCCCAAATTTGTTCATATCTCCAGATCATATGAACAGTTATTGGCTAGCTACCAATCATTCATATATTTATTAAACAAATATTTATTGAATAGCTACTATGCATTAGGCAGTATATTAGATACTAGAGACATATAGATGAAAATGCATTTACTTGTGTAAGAGAAGAAGCATCTCCGTCTGTCCAGAGGAATTGAGTAGGCTTACCCAAGGAAGCAACACTAAATGCTTAAAAGTGAATAAAAAGTGAATAAAAGTGAATTTAAAAAGGAGAAGGTTTCAAGCAGGGGGAATACTGAGATTTGGAAAATGCCAGTGCAGGAAGTGGTAAACAGTAGAGAGTTTGTGAGGCAAGAACATGTATTTCATTCCGGAACTTATTCATTCACAAAAAATGTATTCATTCACAAAAAAAGTACCTACAACATATCAGGCTTTCTGTCTTATGTTAGAGGTATAGTAGTAAACAAGGTAAAACCAGTTCTTGCTTAAATAGACCAGTGTTTCAGTTTGCAAGAGAATTCAGATAAGGAAAAAGACATTATTTTATTGTCTAGTGACCCTTCAGGTTAAAAAATGTACAGGTTGCTGTTGGAGCACATAGGAAGGACATTGGCTTACATTTGGTAGGTCAAGGAAGACTTTCAGGAAGAAGTGATAGCTAAAATGACATGAAGGATTAGTAGGATTAGTCCAGCAAAAAGGATGGCATTTGAATGGAGTGGCCCAGTTAGGGTGACAGCATGGGCAAAGGCGTAAAGGTAAGAGAGAGCATGACCTGAAAGATATAATGGAATGTATTGGGTAAGAGGGATGTGGAAAAGGATGAAGCTGGGGAGGTGAGCAGAGGCCAGACCATGATGTATCTTGTAGGTCAGATTATTCAGTTTGGACTTGATCTAAAAATAATGGTAAGGCATTAAAAAGTTTTAAACAAAAAGCTACATTACATGATCAGATTTGCATTTTAGAACTATCACCCTAGCTACAATATGGAATGGGTTAAAAAAAAGGGCCAAGACTGGAGAGTCAGAGAGACCAGAGACTAGAGAAGAGATTTTTGTATCTTGAACCAAGAGAGAGACATTGGAGGTGGAGGAAAGTAAATTAGAGAGATATTAGAGTGTACTTTTTAAATTACTTGATGATTTTACCTGGTAGGGGAGAGACTAGAGTTAATGATGACTCCAAGGTTTTTGCCTGAGCGACTTAATGAATATTAAAAAAAAAAGAATGCTGAGAGAGACACTGCAATAGGGAATACCAGAAAAGGAAGGTAGGGAAGAAAATAATGAATTCACTTTGGACACATTTATTTTGAGGTTCTTGTGGAATAAATATGTGAACATGTGGCCACTGGAATTATAAGTCTGAATCTCATGAGAGAGGTCCAGGCTAGATATAATTTGGAACTAATCAATATATAGATGAGTAAATGAGATTGCCTGATAATGTGTTGAATTAGCAAAGTCTGTAAACTTTAAAGCACATGAAAATGTTAATTTTTATTGGTGACTTATATTAATTAATGAAAATATACCCTCTGGACTTCAAAATGGTACTGTTTCATTTTCAATAATCAGTTGTATGATATATGTTGAATCCCTAATGATCAAAGGCATATAAATATGCAATGCAGTATTCCCATATGTCATCCATGAGATTAGTAATTAGCAATGCAGATGTTTAATTATGTTATAATTTCATACCTTAAGCATATGAATGATGATAATTATCTTTATTATCAGCAAATAAATGTTTCATATGATTCATGTCATTCCTAGGTAATGTGGCATTTTCTTTTATTACAGCTTTTGATTGGCTTTGAATCTGGAACAGTAGTGTTATGGGACCTCAAATCAAAGAAAGCAGACTACAGATACACCTACGATGAGGTAATAACTTTATCTTTGCTAACCAAAAGCTGTTGTCATTTCTCTAGCTCAGAACGGCTTCTCTAAGAACTTAATTAGTGATTTTTTTAGGCAACCTTTTTAATTGCAATAACACACAGTTTTTGCATATATATGAAATAATATATTAAAATAGGTCAAAAGATAGAAAAAAAAACCTCTGCAACTCCTATCATTTGGCCATCCGGTTCCCTTACCTCATATCGCAATGTTAGTTTCTCATGTATTCTTCCAGAGATATTTTCTGCATTTACAAACAAATTAATAAAGTATGCTATTTTAAAATTTTATACAAGTGATAGTATGCTGTAAATATTTACAGTTTGCTTGCTTTAGGATCCAAATAAAGACTGTGATTGATCGATTTTGTCTTTTTTTGCCCTCAGACTTCCTATAAATTGGATGGTTTACTGAGGCATGATCATATTTAGTTTCATTTTTAGCAGGACTATTTCATAGATGATGCTGATGTTCTTCTACCAGGTTGAATATTAGTGTCTGTTTGTGATATTAGCAGCCAGTGATGTTCAAGACCTAGATCTATTAGTGCGTAGTTGTTGCAAAATAGGGAAGTTCTAATTTTATAATTCCTTCTCTATTTTGTGGGACACTTCAGTAAAGAGAAACTTCTTGTCTACTCTTTTGGTTATATAGTAGGACAGTTCAGATAGGAAAGGCAGGATAAATGCTTGATTCTTTCTTTTTATTTCAGTATTTACTCTAAAGGGGTTGTTCTCTAGTAATCTTAATGATGGGTAATTTGTTCTTGTTTTCTGTTTCACTATGTACTCAAAGATTTAAACATATTTCATATGCTTCAGTACACTGAAGTTATTATCCTTATTGATTTTCAAATTGTCCCATCTTTGGTCAGTGAATCTCTTCCAGTTGTTTCCCGAGTCCTCTGGTGATAATACTCTTAGATAGCTTCCTTGCTATCTGTTATAACAAAGTATACCTATTAATCTTGTATATTTCTGTCCCAAATTTATAGTATCTTTTTCCATGAAACTGGCTTCTTTCAGTGTGAAATGGTATCTAGTGACCCTAATTTGGGTACCAGGAGTGTTCACAATTTCCAATTCAGTGAATAGATCTAGGAACTGTGTAAGTGGTTTTGTTTGCTTGTTTTTGAGAAATATGACATGTGTTCATATCGATGCTTTCAGTTACTCAAGCAGACTACCTTGAGCAACTGTAGCAATACTTGGAATACTTTGTAAATGTCTGCGTATTATCTTTTAAGCTTGACTAAAAGAATTTCCTTTGCTTTCATAGCTGTATACTTTTTGTATTTAAAGCTTTTTAGTTAGTAAGTATTCTGTGGTTCACCAATCAAGATCTTGAAATTATTTTAAAACAATATTTTTAATAAAGAGTTCTTGTCATTTCTCTGGAAGATTTGGCCTGTAGAGCTGTTTCCTATGTCAAAATGAAAGCACATTTGAAAAACTGACTTTTTTTTGTTTTGCTTTTGTCATTTAAATAGTTATCTTGGCTTTAGCCACTATGGAGTCACAGGGAATTTACCATCTCACCTTAAATACACTGGAAAAATACATGAAAGAACAGTTTTTAGAAATTAGCAGGTAGTGTAGAACCGGGATTCCTTAGAGAGGGGAAACAAGGTGAGCCCTTCAATTGCCTTAGCTTATGACCTGGAGAGATCTTCCAGGTCTCAGCCCATGAAGGGGGAAGGGGGGAACCTAATTTAATAAGCCCAACAGTCTCCCTGAGTTGAGGAGGCAGAGTTGGGAAATTGGGGAAGATATCCATAGCTTATAAGACAAGGTAACAGAGAGTAGAGAACTGCCTAGAGATAGTTTTAAAAGTTCGCAAGGAGCCCTTCACCCTGCGTCTTCAGCTGAATACTGATTACTGCATGGGTGTGAGGCTTGGAAAAGATCCACTGGAAAGGAGTAGGTAGAACAATTCTCATAGCACACAGAGGACTGAGAGTAGTTCACATTCCCAGCAGAATGGAGAAAGCTTGTAGTAGACAGGGCATCAGGAAGAGTGCTCAGAAAGGTACTGCCTCAGTAGTGGGGCCAAACTAGCCCTGCATTACAGGCTGGCTCAGCTAGCCTAACAGAGCTTAAAAGCAAGCCTTAAAAAGTCTAAGCTGTTTCCAAGCAGTATTTTTAACTGCATCCCAGAAAAAAGGCTCAAAAATCTTTAAAAGAGTATAACAACCCCCATCATAAATTTCACAATGATTAGCATCCAGATAAAAATCTATGAGGCATGCAAAGAAGCAGGAAATATAATGCAAAAGGAGAATAAAATAGAGTCAATAGAAACAGACTCAGAAATGATACTGATGGTATAATTAGTAGACAAGGATAATAAAACAAATATTGAACAGACTCCATATGCTCTAAAAGGTAAATGAAAGCATGAAAATGTTGAGGAAAGACATGCAAGACTTCAAAAACACAAGTGTAATTTCTAGAGATGGAAAATGTCGAAGATGAAAAATTTTCTCTGGATGGGTTTACTAGAAGATTTGATATTGCAGAAGAAAAGCTTGATTAACTTGAAGACACATAGCAATAGAAATTACTCAATATGAAAGATGAGCAAAGAATGAGCAGAACATCAGTGAACTGTGGTACAGCTTCAAGAAGACTAATATATGTGTAGTAGGAGTCTCAGAAGGGAGCATGTGGACAGAAAACTAACTAACAGAACTAATGACCCAAAGTTTCCCAAATTTGATGAAGACTTTAAACCCTATAAACTTCTAGAATATACAGATATCTTAAAAGTTCAATGAACTCCAAGCAGAAGAAACATGAAGAAAACTACACAAAAGCATGTCATATTTCAGTTGCTTAAAAGTAGAACCTGGGCTTCCCTGGTAGCGCAGTGGTTGAGAGTCCGCCTGCCGATGCAGGGGACACGGGTTCGTGCCCCTGTCCGGTAGGATCCCACATGCCGTGGAGCGGCTGGGCCCGTGAGCCATGGCCGCTGAACCTGCGCATCCGGAGCCTGTGCTCCGCAACGGGAGAGGCCACAACGGTGAGAGGCCCGCCTACCGAAAAAAAAAAAAAAAAAAAAAAAAAGTCTGCATATAAGTGGACCTGCATGATTCAAACCCGTGTTGTTCAAGAGTCAACTACACAGTATACATATACTTACACTATACTTACATAGTATATACATTACTATACATAAAGTTTACTATACTATATACACATTATTGACATTTATGTTTACATATATATATATATACTTGGGTAGCACATATGTAGTATTACAAGTAATGGTATTAGACTATTAGGAAAAAAGAAATCTTTTATCAAGTTGTATTTGTACTTTAAACATTGCAGAAATAATGGGAAAAGTTGTGCATGTTTGTTGTATTTAAAAGTTCACATTTGGCTATTTCTTTTTGTAGGGTATTTTCTGTTACTTGTTTCTCTCTGTTATCCAAAATATTATGAGCTATTGGTCCCTGTAATTAGCTAGTATTTATTTTTGGAATGCTTAATAATTTAATATCTTAAAAATAAAAGGTACTCTTAAACAAAGATGTATATTGTTTTCTTTAGCAAAGTAGAAATATTAGTTCTCTTTATATAATATATATACTTATGTATATGTTACACATTTTTATATATGATAAGATTAGAATGTTTTTATTTATAAGTTCCAGATAACACTGTAAACCTCTCTTGTACTTCTTTTATCACTTTAAAAAAATATATTTAAGTAGCTTTGTGTATAGCTTCTTAACATTACTTATATTTTACAGAAATAATTTCATCTATTAAGGCGACTAAGAAGTTGCTTATTTTAACTTTTTTTAAACAAATAAATATATTTATTCATTTATGGCTGCTTTGGGTCTTCATTGCTGTGTGCGGGCTTTCTCTAGTTGCAATGAGCAGGGGCTATTCTTTGTTGTGGTGTGCGGGCTTCTCATTGCAGTGGCTTCTCTTGTTGCGGAACACAGGCTCTAGGTGTGCAGGCTTCAGTAGTTGTGGCATGCAGGCCCAGTAGTTGTGGCTCACAGACTCTAGAGTGCAGGCTCAGTAGTTGTGGTACATGGGCTTAGTTGCTTCACAGCGTGTGGGATCTTCCTGGACCAGGGATTGAACTCATGTCCCCTGCATTGGCAGGTGGATTCTTAACCACTGCACCATGGACTTCTGGGAAGTCCAAGAAATTGCTTATTCTAAGATTGAGTTTATGGAATGTCGTGTGTATGTTTTGGAATAAGTTTATTACTATTTTAAGATTTTATTTAGAATTTTGTTAGAGATACTTTGACCCTAAAACATTGTATTAAATATTGGCATTTAAAAATACAACTGAGGGACTTCCCTGGTGGCACAGTGGTTAAGAATCCTCCTGCCAATGCAGGGGACACGGGTTAGAGCCCTGGTCTGGGAAGATCCCACATGCTGCGGAGCAACTAAGCCCGTGTGCCACAACTACTGAGCCTGAGCTCTAGAGCCTGTGAGCCACAATTATTAAGCCCCACATGCCACAGCTACTGAAGCCCGTGTGCCTATAGCCCATGCTCCACAACAAAGAGAAGCCATCGCAATGAGAAGCCCATGCATCTCAACCAAGAGTAGCCCCCTGTTGCCGCAACTAGAGAGAAAGCCCATGTGCAGCAACAAAGACCCAACGCAGCCAAAAATAAAAATAAATAAATAAATTTATAAAATAAATAAATAAAAATACAGTTGATTGTCTTTGTCTATCATCATTTAAATTTTAAAATGTGATCCATAAACATTAAATTATTTTATTTAACTTAAATGTATAAGCATATGAGGAACCCAAATAAATGGACATTGAATGATGATACTAAATGATGACTTTGTATGTAAGTAAAACTCTTAACTTCCAGTTACATGGTTTTTGGGCTGCACTTGGCAGTTCAAGACATTCTAGTAGGATAGCTTTTAGATTCTGTTGACCATTAAGAACAAGAAGTGTATCAACTTGAATAAAAAAGAAGTAATTTAAAGAGAACGTAGGAGAGTGACTTTTTAAATTTTTTACAGACAAAATTTAAATAATATCAGAACAAAAAATTGAAGGGTAGCAAACTTTGGTCATATAAAAATATTTTTCATGAACATTGGGGTGCATGTATCTTTTCGAATTAATGTTTTTGTTTTTTTGGATATATACCCAGGAGTGGAATTGCTGGATCATATGGTAACTCTATTTTAGGCTTTTGAGAAACCTCCATACTGTTTTTCACAGTGGCTGCACCAATTTACATTCCCAATGACAGTGTATGAAGGTTCCCTTTTCTCCACATCCTCGCCAACATTTGTTATTTGTGTTCTTTTGATGATAGCCATTCTGACAGGTGTGAGGTGATATCTCATTGTAGTTTTGATTTGCGTTTCCTTGATGATTAACCATGTTGAGCATCTTTTCATGTGCCTGTTGGCCATCTCCATTTCCTCTATGGAAGAATGTCTATTGAGTTCTTCTGCCTATTTTGTAATCAGGTTGTTTGTTTCTTTGATGTTGAGTTGTATGAGCTGTTTAAATATGTGGGATATTAATCCCTTACCAGTCATATCATTTGCAGATATTTTTCTCGCGTTCAGTAGGTTGTCTTTTTATTTTGTGGATGGTTTCCTTTGCTGTAGAAAAACCTTAAGTTGAATTAGGTCCCATTTGTTTATTTTTGCTATTATTTCCTTTACTTTAGGAGACGGATCCAAACAAAATATTGCTGCAGTTTATGTTGAAGAGTATTATGACTATGTTTTCCTCGAGGAGTTTTATAGTATCCAGTCTTTCATTTAGATCTTTAATCCATTTTGAATTTATTTTTGTATATGGTGTTGGAGAATGTTCTAATTTCATTCTTTTATTGGGTTGGCCAAACCATACGTGTAGCTGTCCAGTTTTCCCAGCATCACTTACTGAAGAGACTGTCTTTTCTCCATTGTACATTCTTGCCTCCTTTTTCATAGATTAATCGACCATAAGTGCATGGATTTAATTCTAGGCTCTCTATCCAGTTTCATTGAGCTATGTGTCTGTTTTGTGCCAGTACCATACTGTTTTGATGACTGTAGCTTTGTAGTATAGTCTGAAGTCAGGGAATATGATTCCTCCAGCTCTGTTCTTCTTAAGATCATTTTGGCTATTCAAGGTCTTCTGTGTTTCCATATAAATTTTAAAATTATTTGTTCTAGTTCTATGAAAAATGCCATTGGTATTTTGATAAGGATTGCATTGAACCTGTAGATTGCCTTGGTAGTATGATCATTTTAACAATATTGATTCCTCCAATTCAAGAACACAGTATATCTTTTTATTTGTGTCATCTTCAATTTCTTTCATCAGCATCTTACAGTTTTCATAATACAGATGTTTTGCCTCCTTAGGTAGGTTTATTCATGGGTATTTTATTCTTTTTGATATAATGGTAAATGGGATTGTTTCCTTAGAAGATATATGCAGCCCAATGTTCATAGCAATTGCCAAGATATGGAAGCAACCAAAGTGCCCATAAAGAGATGAATGGATAAAGAAAATATGGTGTATATATACAATGGAATACTACTCAGCCATAAAAGAAGAATGGAATTTTGTCATTTGCAGCAACATGGATAGACTTTGAGGGCATTATGCTAAGTGAAATGAGTCAGACAGAGAAAGACAAATACTGTATGATATCACTTATATGTGGAATCTAAAAGATACAGCAAACTAGTGAATATAACAAATAAGAAGCAGACTCACAGATAATAGAGAACAAACTTCTGGTTACCAGTGGGGAGGTTGGGGAGGGGCAATCTAGGGGTCAGGGAGTGGGAGGCATAAACTGTTGGGTGTAAGATAGGCTGAAGGATGTATTGTATAACGTTGTACAACACAGGGAATATAGCCAATATCTTGTAATAACTGAATGGAAAGTAACCTTTAAAAATTTTATAAAAGTTTTAATTTTTTAAAAAAGATAAATAAATAAATTTTAAATAAATAAATTTAAAAGTTTAAAACTTAAAAAATATTTTTCAGATAGTTTTTAAGTGGCTCAGACATATAAAATAAATTTCAGATTTTAAAAGTCACCTTAATAATTACTGTGAGAAATGGGTAACCTGTCTTAAAGCTCAGTCTGAGGTATTTTTAATTGACCTTAATTCCAAATGTACATTTTTGTCTAAAAATTCTAAAATTTTAGTTAATTTCTAAAATTTGTTCTCATCTGTCAATGCAACTAGTTTTTCCAATGGAATATTGATTATAATTGCTTGGTAATTTATGTTTAGTTATTGTTTATTGTAAGAATACATTTTGTTTTCCTAAACTTGTCAATAATACATATATCACTATCATATTATCCTTACGTTCACTTAAGGAGTAAATAAAGTAAAAATCATTAAAATAGTGTCAGAACCAAATTAAATCTCATAATGACAGGAGGACTGAGTTATGGGAATTTAAGATTAACATTATTGACATTAGCTTGGGAAGTAAGAAAAAGTTTAAAATGAAAAATTAATTATGAATAACTTGGTGTTTAAATAAAATTTTGTTTTTAAAACTGGAATTCTTTACCCCTCTTCTATAGGCTATCCACTCTGTTGCTTGGCATCATGAAGGAAAACAATTTATTTGCAGTCATTCAGATGGCACTTTGACTATATGGAATGTGAGATCCCCTGCTAAGCCTGTACAGACGATAACTCCACATGGTAAGAATGTATCCCTTTTAAATACCACCTAAATTGTGATGCACAGTAAACTGTTTTGAGTTTGCATTTGGATTTGTTTGTTTGTTTTTGATGATAAGGATGGGTTTTCTTCATTCTGAATTTTAAATATTTATACATATAGAAATAATTTGTAACAACCAGGTAAATAAAATCTCAAATAACTATATTTGCGGTTGAAATTGCAAATATGAGCTTTGAGAAAATGAAGTTACATAATCTTCTGAGTATTCTTTTCTCCAGTAGTCCAAAAAGTAGATAATTTTGTGAGTGATATAGGACTTACTTTAAACTGTTGTCATCTTAAAGTTATCAATTGCAAGTTGCTAATGTATATATAATATGTACTGAAACACTTGGAACTCTAAGAAGGTAATTTTATACATTAAAGTATTGTTTTCAGAGTCCCCAAAATGACCCCAAGTTTGATTCACTAGGAAGACTCATAGGACTCAGCAAAAGGATGCAAAGCAAAATCAGTACAGGGAAAAGGCACATGGGGTGAAGTCTGGAGGGAGCCAGGTTGAAGCTTCCGACAGTCTTCTCCCAGTGGAGTCACACAGGACATGCTTAATTCCTCTAGCAATGAGTTATTACCACATGTGTGAAACGTTATCTACCAGCCAAGCTCACCTGAGCCCAGAAGTCCATAGTTTGTATTGATGTCAGTCCACAGGTACCCTCTGCTTTAGCATGTACCAAAATTTTAGATGCTCAGAAGGAAAGCAGAGATTGGTCATAAACCATATTGTTTGTATAGATAATATAGCATAGTGTGCCACCCTTATCAGTCTTGGAATGGTGGAAGCTGTCTTGAAAGCCAAGTTACCAGTTGCCAACCAAGAGAGCTAATCTTACAAGCTGACCTTTCTAGGGATAGCGGTCTCAAGCCTGCTTTGTTAACTTTTTTCTGTACAAGTAATATATACAGACCCTCCATGAAGGTTTTATTAGGGTGCTTATGAACATATTAGGAAGACCTTGTTTGAATTTTGGATGAGGCCTAGGAATTTGTATTTCTTTATTAATCTGCATTCTCCCAATTCTACCCTAAGAGGTTCTTAACCAGCAAATTTAGGGAAATAAAAAGGAACTGTTTTTTAAATTGGTAGCATACTAAAAGAGTACTTTTGTAGTTATTGCTAATGTTTCATTGTTTGCTTTAAAATATGAATGCCCACTTTTTAAAAAAAGATTGGTACATTCTGAATTATTACAATGTAGAAAATAAACAGTCAAATTAAAAACTTCTCTTTCTGTAGCAATATGCATTTTTAGACTTGTTTGTTTTCTGATAAAAATAATAATTCTTTTAGCCACATATTGTAATATATTTTACCACTGCTTTTTGGTAGCAGTCATCTTCTGGAAAAGCACTTATTTTAAATTTGCTACAGGTCTATTTATGTGTGCCTCCAGAAGATAGCCCTTTTGATAGTAGGTTCCAGTTTTCCCTAATATATTTTTGTTCTTCCTTCTGTTAGTGCCTAAGTCCCTAATCTTTGTGGTACTCCTGAGTATTCCCATACATTTTAGCATCTCCCAACCCCACTGGAACCTAGGAATTCAGAAAACCAAAACAGTAGATGAGTAGTTTCAAGACCTTTAATTTCAAATCCAGAAGGAAATAAAAATAATACTGAAGATGGTAGAAATATGTAATATTGGTTTTAAAGTTTTAAGTTTATCTAAATTTTTATCTGTTTTTGTAAGTCTAGTACAAAGAGGTTTTTTTCTTTCAGACCATTTGAGAGTAAGTTTTCAACATATTGCCCAATCATCCCAAAATATTTCAGTATTTGTTTCTTACAAAGACATTCTCCTATATCACCAAGTTTTGCCATTTATCAAAAGGGTCTATATGCAGGATAGATTTAGTTGTCATGTTTCTTTAGTCTCATTCAAACTGGAACTGTTCTTGAGCCTTTTCTTGACTTTCCTAACTGATAAATTTTGAACATTACAGGTCAGTTATTTTATAGAATGTGCCTCCATTTGGTTTTGTCTGATGTTTTTTCATGTTTAGATTCATGTTGTACATTTTCAGCAGGAATATCCCAAAAGGATTGATGTGTTCTTCTTGCAGCCTCAGGTGGAGCTTATGTTTGATTTGTCCTAGTGATGTCTCATACTCTGATCCCTTGATTAAGCTTCTGTCTACTAGGTCTCTCCATTATAACGTTATTTTTTCCTTTTGAAATTAATAAATGTTTTTGATTTTTTCTTGTAATCAATAAGTGTTTTGATTTGGAGGAAATATTTGAGACTCTGTAAACATACCGTTCCTCATCAAATTTTAACCCCCTGGTTTTAGCATCTGTTGTTGTTTCTTGGATGGATCACTTATTGGTTGCCAAATGGTGATTTTCTATTTAATCTTGATACTTTTTTATACTAAAATCTTAAGACCTTGAGAGCAGACTTTTAGAAGTAGCATAAATAGATTTCTACAGGGTTTGTAATATCTTAGCAAAAAAGGGTAACTAGTTAAAATTACTTTTTTCAAACAAGACAGAATATTTGATATAATATGTTTTTTTCAAAATTAGAATCCAAACAAAATGTAAAAGTACATTTTTTTCTGTGGCAGATGTTAGGAAGTTGGATGGCGTTTGTTGGCACAGTATAGCAGCCTAAAAATGTAGATCATCAGAAGTACTGTTTCTTTATAAAATATGAATTATTTTCAGCAACAGTAATGTGGTAGATACCTGCCAAAGTTAAATTTATGCTTATAGTTGAGTTCAGTGGCAAAGCTAAGTGCATTTTTATACATTAAAGCACAAAAATGTGTTTTTCATACAATAACAAGGTATCACATATTCCATATATACATATACCATATTTGTGGTATGCAGTTTTTGGTATACTAAATATCTGCTTTGATGGATTGAAATTTAGGGCTTTTTTTCATTACTATCTTGTGTTGTGGTCTCTTGTTCTTACTTTCTAATAGTTACGGTAAATCTTGGGTTTTTTTCATATCTAAACCATGTAAGGTAGTGGTTAAGTATATCTTATTCTTAAAAAAAATTAATAAGCTTGATAATTGATTAGAACTGATTGTACTTTTATTCATTCATTCAACAAATATTGGTTCTACTATGTGATAGGCACCATTCTACACCTTAGAACAAATAAGCAAAATGTAAGTGAAAGTACCTGGAAACTGACATGCTATATACATATGCGATTATAGTAAATATAAATTTGGATATCTTATTTACTTGGTAGGATAGGACCAAAAGATTTTTAGATTAGTTTTCCCCAAAATGTATTTCACGATACTAATTTTTCCTATGTTAATGAGTTATTTGGTGAAAAATATGTTATGATCAAAGAAGTTTTAGAAATGCTGAATTAAAGTTGAACATTTTCTTCACTACAAGACTTCTTAATCTTTAACGTACACTATGAATTTCTAAGAGGGAAGGTACGTATACACATGTATACATACATATATACGATTGACCCTTGAAAAGCGCAGCGTGTTGAGGTGCTCACTACTGCCTAGTAGAAAATCTGCATATGACCTAAAGTCAACCCTTGGTGTCTGTGGTTCTACATCTGTAGTAGTCTAGTATTTACTACTGAAAAAAATTTGCACATAAGTGGGCCCATGCACCTCAAACCCATGTTGTTCAAGGATCAACTGTATATTTATTATTTATGTTGGTTTATATATTAATTTATTATGTAGCTTTTCCCAAACTTATTTGACGTTAGCATCTTTTGTTCACAGAGCATCTTGTGGTTGTCTAGGGTTCCGTGGAATACACTTTGAGAAATGACAGCCTGGTGCTTGAATTATAATTTAATTATAAGAGAGTTCCCCAGATTTGGTAGCTATGTTCAGTTTACCCTCCGATGGCATCATTCATTGCTAAAGCTGTTTGTTAGTGGACTCTTATTCTGAGGGGCATAGCAGTTATCTAGATAATGATGATAAAATGGCCAAGAAAGGAGAATAATTTGAATTCATTTAAGGTAATTTTCTGATATAAAGTTGTATAATTTTATGCACATCAAGATGGTTGATAGTCATATTTTTTCAGAAAGTCTCTATTTGGGTATCTGAAATTACTCGACAGATGATTTTTGACCAAAACAAACAAAAAGTGATATCTCCCTTTAATCTAGTTTTTATGAATATCAAAGAACATTTCCCTGGCAGTCAGACAATCTGGAATGTAATTCTAGCTCTGCTGTCTGTGAAATACTTTGTAGAGATAATTACTGTTTTCTGGGACTTCGTTTCAGCGTATGTAAAATGAAAGGATTGAGCAAGGTGATTTTTAAGGTGTAAAGTTTTATGATTGTGTGGAAATTAAGCAGGATTTGTACCATCTATTGACTCTGCAAAGTCATTTCATCTTGGTGGGCTGTAAGTTCTGTATGTCTGTATGGTAAGCCTAGTGGGTAAGCCCTACTTCCCTCTCTCTCTCCTTTGGCTTGTTTCTCTCCTATGGCAGATAGGCTTTCATTTTTTTAGGAGGGAAGAACTTTGGTAGTCCTGGCATGGCTCAGGTACTTACCCTGAAGCAGTCATTATGGTTAAGTGATTTGCTGACCCAGGGCCCCAGAGGATCTCCCATGTAACCCTGGGTATGTGCGTGTGATGTGTTGCAGCGTGAGATTTTTCTGCTATTGTCATGTTCACCAAAGTCAGATTATTCTCAGAGGAAATGGAGATGGTAGATAGTCAAAATCAATAGGTATCCATTATAGGAAATGACATTTTAATATTTAGTTCGTGGAGCTTATTCATCAGTACAATCAATCCATTTATCAAAGAATAACCCAGGATTAGAGAACTTTTATTCTGTTAAACGTTGCTGAAGGAAAGATAAATTCAAACTTCACATAAGTAAAGCTAACTTAATGTAATATTTTAAGGATGTGACATATTAAAAATTTCTATTAATCTACTTTTAAGATTTACCTGAAGCATAATACATTCAATAAATAACAAATCCATACAGCAGTTCTTTAATGTAGTCCATTACAGAGTTTTCCCTAGTTTTTATATTTGAGTGTTATAAGATAGCAAAGAGCAGAGCAAGGTTATTTTAGTCAGAAGGTGCAAAGACATAATCAAAAGCAGAGTATTCTTGGAAAACTGTTAATAGTTTAATATGACCAATGTTTAAAATTCCTTTGGGCGAGTAGCAGGAAACTAAGACAGAACTGCATACAGAGGCAAAAATATACCTTGTAGTATGCTAAAGAGTTTGGACTTCATGATGGAGACCTAGGAAATGATTTTATAGTGAGAAACATAAAATTTATATTTGGAAATACTGCTTTGATGGTATTGCATCAGATGAGCTGGGAGCAGAAGAAGGAGGTCAATTAGGAAGCTGTTGTTAACAGTAAATAATGAAGATGTCAATTGTGACTGCTAATGAGAAGAAATGGACATACATAATGAAATTCTGGAATTAGAATCAATAGGACTCTGTTGATTGTGGCTGGGTAATTTTGGGGGATGGGAAGCAGGGCATAATAAGAGACAAGAAGAAATCACATGTGACATGGAGGTTTATGTGATTTATTAAGTCGAGTTTTATATTTAACCAGATCTTTTCAATGATTTATCAAAGTAGTTCACAGGTAGTTGAAAGAGTAAGCACACATTTTTCTACGGAGGTGGCATAGCAGTTAAGAAGTGAAATGACACTGAATGGTGAAATCCAGTGATGCTCTAAATGTCGTTTAGCTATATGTGCTTTATAAAATCTTAGCTAGTGCCTTATTACTTGATTTGATTTAGAAAATGGTTAGTCTAGGATTACAGATGAATAAACCTTTCAGGAATATAAGCAATAATCAGTGGCATAATTTTAAAAACCTGAGTTGAAAAAAGATCAGAGTATGCAAATCAAAAGGACTCACTAATTTCCAAGCAAGATTAATGAAAAATCACTATAAAAACTGTAACATTTTTAATTTTTAGAGATAATGAAACTACTCTCGTAGCATCCTTGTATGCATCCTTGCATCCATGCATTTTGTCCAAACTTTTATAAAACAAGTTTATTTATAAAGAAGTAAAAATCAGACCGGCTTTAAACTTTAAGTTTAAATGCTGGACACAGTAGAGCAATACCAAGAGACTGTTGAGCAAGACAAACCTTAAGAATTTTGTACCTGGTCAGGTTTCATGTATCTGATCTTCTTCAGAGCAAACATTTAAATTCCTGACTGAAAGGTCGTATATCTCTGAACAGATTGAAATAGAGGTTGAAATTCTTACTTTGTTCCTTGTACAGCATGAGGGACTAGCTTTCAGATTTCAGCCTCCTTTTTTCCATACCTTTCTGATTACCCCAATTCTCTCTCCCACCTCAAGAAACCAGTCTTCTCCCCTGGCAGTCCTTTCCTGTCCCTTGATCTGGTGTTCTACTTAACTCTATCACTAGTCACTTGTTGGTTCTTGTAAGTTAGGATGCCAGAGGTTCAAGAGTCCATTGCATCATCATTTTCTGCATAATGAGGTGAAGAGATGTTTCCCTAGGATCTTAAGGCAGGATTAGATGTTCTAATAGCAGTTGAATGGTGTGTATTTATAAAAATTTAATGTAATAAAAGTGCCATTTCATATCAGTGGGGAAAGCTCTGATGGTTCAGTAATAAGGCTGGCAGGTGCATACCTGTATCACAACTCGTCACATTGTACATTTTAAATACTTGCGCTGTATTGTCTGGCAATTATAGCTCAATAGAACTACACAAATAGTGCTGAAATTATTAAAGAAAAAATACCTTCCCTATATCAAAATATACTTCAGAAAATAAATGTAGTAAATGAAACTATAAAGCAATTACAAGAAAAAGCAAAAAAAAAAAAAATTGTAATGATATTTGTGTGGGGAAGAACTTCCTAACCATGAAACCAAAGAGGCAGTGACAAAAAAAAATGACAGTTTTTTGTCATACACATACACATATGATGATACGGGATCGTAGCGTACCAGCCTCTTCTCCCTAAACGTTCCCCGACATTAGCAGCCCAGTCCCCTTTCTTGCCCCACCAGGTAAGCTGTGTCAAAAATCTTACAGGTGTTCTTCCAAAATATATGCATTTCTAAAATCGTATGTATTTACACACACATATACAAACATATGAGATTTTTTGGTCATTGTTTTACAAAAATAGAACTATATTAGTCTTTTTTGCATCTCACTTTTCTTAATCCACTGTACTTGAGGAAAATCTCTCCATGTCATCTGGCACAGCCCTAATTCCTTCATTTCAATGGTAGTGTATCAGCCAATTGTTTGTCTCACAATTTTTCACACTGTATTCAGCCATGCCAAATTGATGGGCGTTAACTTTATTTTCAGTTTCTGATCACTACAGATTGTGCTGCCTTTACCTTTCTGTACGTATTCGATAGGAATTTGTCCTTTTGTTTCTGTGGAATAAATGCTTATGAGTAGAATTGCTACTCCTTGAAATTTACTAGTTTTACATATTTCTATTTTTCATAAATGTTCTCAAACTGCTTTTCAAAAAGACTGTATCCTTCGCATTTTTACCAGCCATGTATAAGTACCTCTCTTCCATTGTTCCTGCCAGCAGTGGTACTATAGCTCATTTTACTTTCTTTTTTTGTTAACTTCCTGTTGGCCCAGAGTCTTAGAGTTGGCCAGAGATGAATGACTGGGGCCTTTTCCTTTCCTAGGTCTTTCCTGGGCATACACACTGCCTTGCACATGTATACAGCCTTTTAGATTCCTAGAGTATGTCCAGTTCTTCAGGATTTTTAAAAAATTCCTGTCCAGGATCTTATTTGCCTCAACTAAAACCACAGCCTTAGACAGCTGTGATATTGCCAGCAGATTGCTATTATTTCTGTGATGCCCTGAAGGTAGGGCTTTTTGTCTCCTGAGCTGATGTCTGTTCTGTCAAATGAAATTGCCACAATGCCTTGGGAGTAGAGTTTTTCAGGGAGCTGCAGATTGGGACAAAGTACTGATTGCCCTCTAGGGAATCTGGTTTTAATGGAACTGCAGATAAACTTCAGTCCTCTCTGTTGGTTGATGATGCTGTTGCCTTTTCATGGTACTGGGCCACTGAGCTGGGGAACAAGGGGAATAGGAATAGCCCTTGTCAAAGCATCCCAGTCCCCCTTGTCTTACCAAGGTTTGGTCATTTCCATTGAGTAGATTATGTTAACGCTCATTTTGTGGCTTCAGTTAATTTGCAGAGTTTATGGTAAGTGAGCGAGTTCAAGGAGGTCACACTTTGTCATTCTGGAAGTCAGTCTCCTTTTTTAGTTTTGTTAGCTGTTCATAGGAATTGAGTCCACCATGTGAACTTTAAGGTCATTTTGTCCAAATTTAAGAAAAGCTGTTGGAATTCTAATTACATTAAATTTGTAAGTTAATTTTGGAAGAATTGCCATTTTAGGATTTTAAGTTTTCTTAAATAGAAACATGATTAAGACTGATAGACTTATTTAATCAATCACAAGTGACACTAGGGATAGTATTTGCAACATATGGATACAATGTTAATGACCTTTGAATATTAAGTTTATTTTTAAATATAAAGAAGATAACATACAAGCACGGGTAAAAGATATAAGTTATTTTTAAAAGAAGAAATACAGATGATCATGAAGCCTAAGAATTTTCCGTTAGGGATTAAATCAATACAAATTAAAATGAGATACCCTTTCCACTTACCAAATCAGAAAAAAAAAGAGCACTGTTCAGGAAGCGTGTGGCAAAATACCCTCCTACACTTTCTTCTTCCTTTCTGGAATGCAGTTCTACCTAAGTATCTCTTTTCTAGAAATTAATCCTAAAGAAAAATTATTAATTTATTCACTGATTAAATAGTTACTGAGTGTCCACTCTGTGCCAAACAATGTTTGTCACCATGGACGTATCAACAGAAAACACACACTTAAAAACCTTTGCTTTCATGGAATTTACGTTCTTGTTGGTGAGGCAAACAACAAACAAAAGAAAATACAAACTTCATTAGAATGAGCTAGTTACTGTGGGGGATAAAGCTGGGAAAGAGGATAAGAAGTGTTGGGATAGCGGTGTGTGTTTGGGATCTTCACAAGTAGTATAATAATGGTGAGACTGATTAATCCCTAAGAAATGGGAATAATATGTTTTATTTTCTTTAATTTTTCTGAGTTGTTAATACAATGAACATGTAAAAATAGATAATAGAAATCAACCTTTTTAAAAATAATCAAAATTCTTTGACAGTATGAGTTTCTGACACATTTTATAGGGGTTGGTTTATTTTAGCAATCTTCTGGACATTGCAATGGATGGCTTTTACTTTAAGAGAGTAAATGTAAATGAGTAAGAGAGTAAATGTAAATGTAAATTTATGCTAATGAATTTATTAGCATAGGGATTTAATTTTGCAGCCTGTCACTTTGGGTGAAAATATGACTTAGATTTATTTTTCTCAAATAAGCTGTTTTAAAACTTGAATTCATTGAGCAAATTGAGACCCTATTTTGCTTATCTTCAACTAAGAACATTGGAAAGACTGAATTTCTCTTACTAGAATTTTATCACATAAATGTTGTTGACAAGTTATTTTATTTACTTTTTAGCACTGAATTTCAAACAGTAAATTGATCATTTAAAATATCTTATTTTGTATTAAATACTTCTTTCAAGACCACTTTAAAATGTTTCATGGTGGATTTCATTATATTTCATTTTATAAACTGTCAATGTATAAGAATTTAGAGTAACTTAGAATTTTAGAATTTAATGCAGGAAAATATATTTTAGGAAAACAGTTAAAGGATGGGAAGAAGCCAGAACCATGCAAGCCTATCCTCAAGGTGGAATTCAAAACGACTAGACCTGGGTAAGATTTTACTTCACTGACAGTATTCATTGTATATAATTACTGAAGTAGCACTGACGGCTCTCTTATCATTTATTTTTGAAAGCCTACTTTAGAATGGTCTAACCCAGTCATAAATTTTATGCTTTCTTTATTTAGCAAGATAACTAAAATGGATAATTTTAAGATAAAATATTTCATTGTGTTCTCTCTGTCTTTAGTAATTTCACAATATATCTTGGAAAGTTTGAATTATTTTTCTTGTCCAACTTTATATGTTCTATTAGCTTAGTCTTCAGTAGCAGTAGTGTTTATTCACTAGTGAAAATTGTGGAATAAGCAATGAAGAAAAAAGATTTAAAATTTAACCTGTGTATACAATATATGTTCATTATGAAAGTTATAAGTATTCTTCAAAAATTAAATCTTATTTTAAGAATATTTGGCAATTCTAATAATAAATACAGCTTAATATCAAAAGAAGATCATCAGTAGTATTTGAAGAGACTGATTTACACTGTGAATTAGGTATAAGATTTATATGGTTTTTACGATTTACATATCTTACATATGTTTTTTGTATATACCAAATGTTATATTTAAAAATGTAATAAAGGAAAAATTTTTTTAAGGTTTCTTTGAAAATTCCACATCTCTTTAACCTCTAAAGGAGCCCTTTTATTTATGTTCTAGTTTCCTAGGAAAGGTGTATGGTTTTATTTACTAGAGCTATGTTGTAAGAGAGTGAATTTATGTAGTGTATATAGTGCAGTGGTTCTCAGATTATGGTCCCTGGGCCAGCAGCCTTAGATGAGAACTTGTTAGAAATGCAGGTTCTCAGAACTCACCCCAGACCCACTGAATCAGAAACTCTGTCTGTGGGTGAAGCCCAGCAATCTGTTTTTACTAGACCTGCAGGAGATTCTGATGCACACTAAAGTTTAGAACCACTGGCACATTTTTTTATATACCAGCTTATAACCACTGGTTATTATAACTGGCTTACTTCCCTTTTCAATCTCTTCTTTTCTCAATCTAATTCAACTCAGCCTTTTTCTCATTCGAAGAAAAGATAGTAGGCTGAAGAATCTTAAGATTGCTGTTATTTTTCCTTGATCCCCTTTAGCCTTCCTCTGGGACCCAGAAGATACATTGTGTTCAGACAAAAGATTGATTGAACTCCAAGAGGAATAGCATCTGTTTAATTGACCATGGCATCCCTCACTGTGTGACCTTTGGCCCAGAGTTATTTGACTTCTTTGTGCTTTAGTTTCCTCATTAATGACATAGATGTGATAATAGGTTAAAAGGTTGTTGTAATGAATTAAGTGAGATAATCATGTATTCAAAACATTTCACACAGTGCCTGGTACATAATGAACTTCCTATAAACGGTTGCCCTTATTTTTATTGGGAAACCTCCAACCACCAAGTGCCTTTTATTTGCTGTAGGTGTTCTATGGCAAATGTATGTGAATAGGAAAGCATAGCAGCGAAACGGCATGGGGTGGGGAACCAGAAGAAAAAACCCTATGTTTATAATACAACATAAAATGAACTGTCTAAACATTTAAACTGACAGTGCTAACTGTCTTCTGAATTATCTAATCATTTTAACAACTGTTGGTTGGCAACAAAGGCAGAAGTACAGGGAAGATTTTTTTTTTTCCTCTCTGTGTTCTACCTATTCCCGTTTTCACTCCTATATAGTGGTAATATTTATAAGTTCCTGGTTTCTTCAGGATGGCAGTGATGTTTTTCCTTTCCTAGGATCAGAAATGAAAGAAGTCTGGCTCTTTTGTATGCATTTGTAGGCACTGTTAAATAGATCCATAGGCTAACCCTCTGGTAACAGTCTTCTCCAGCTTCCTAATTTCTTTTTTCACCTGGGATAAGATTTTCAGTGAATTAAATGAGCTCTCTTTTTCCTCACTACATGACTCGTTTCCTTGAGATATCGCCCCAGAATTCTAGCACATAGCCAACATTGGGAGCTACTGGAACACCCCTCCCATCGAGAGCAGAATCACCCTCCAGTAAGCAAGCTAGGCAGCTCTCAACCTTTCCTGTTCCTAGCAAGTGTCTGGGGCAGGTGCCGGCAGAATGTGTTCTATCAGTTCATGTTGGCAAATTACCAGATTTTATTAGAAGGGCCATCCTTCCCTGCTCAGAATCTTCCACATTTTCTTCTCTTTACCTAGAAATAATTCAAGGCCGAAGGATTCCCTCTCACCCATTATAGTTCAGCATAGATGTCACTACTTTTAAGGATGTCTTGGCCATGTGGACTAGATTGTGTCCCCTAGTAATATACTCTCAAAGCATGCTGTATTTTTCCTTTCTAAAACTTATACTTGTCATTAATAATGAAATTATTTGTTTAATGCATGCCTTTCCCATTAAATATTCAGACTGATGAAAGCGTGAGACATAGCTCTCTCACTTCTAATTGTCCTAGCAGAGTGTTATTGAACGTAAGGAAGAAGAAGATAGGCTGGTGTATAGAAAAGCACAGCCATGAAGACTTAGCTGTTTTCTGTTAATGATAAACTAGCTGTTACTGTTAATGTTAAAAGTAAACTGACAAAAAATGGAATCAAGATGTTGTGTAACTTTTATTTTCTAATAAAGTATATATTACACCAGGGGAGACAAGATTTTTCCCTTACATAGGGAACAGTGACAATTTAGTTAATATTACATTTTAATAGCACTTTTATTAAAGATATGCAGGTATTCTTTATATGGCCAGTTCTTAATAAAGAGTCAAAAGTTAAATGTTAAGTCAATTCTGTTGAAGCTGTTTTTCGTAAAATCTAACGTGACTCAGGTGTGAAGTCCTGCAGCCGTTGATGCTGGAGCAAAGTGATTAGAGCCTGAGCTCTTGAGCTGCACCACCTGGGTCTGAATCGGTCTCAGCTGTCCACTCAGGTGCTACCTTCGGCAAATCAACTAAGCTTTCTGTGCTTGCTCCTTCTCTGTAAGGTGGGAATGAGAGTAGTGTCTACCTCAGAGTTGTTACGAAGATTCAACGATTTATATAAAGCACCAGGTTGAAGGGAAGCCTCTCTGTTAGGGAACCTAAAAGTGAATATGATCACGGCTAAATATGGCAGTTTAGTTACATTTGGAGAAGCACAGCTAAGAGGTTAATTTACTCCCTTTCTTTATAACACATGCTATGACAAGCCTTTTGTGTACAGGACCAGAGAGTAGATATTTTAGGCTTTACAAGCCATATGGGTCTCTTGCAGTTATTCGGCTCTGCTCCTATAGCCCCAAAGCAGCTGTAGACAGCTCTTAAATGAATGAATGCAGCTGTGTTACAATAAAACTTTATTTACGGGCTTGGAAATTTGAATTTCATATAATTTTCAGGTATCATTATTTTGGGTGATTTTTTTAACTATTTAAAAACGTAAAATCCATTCTTACTTTGCAAGCCATACAAGAACAGGCAGTGGACCATAGTTTGATGACCCTTGATAGGCACACACATACATATGCATGATGTAGTTAAGTTAATCTTTAAGGAGAAGTTGGGCTTTTGTGTTTGTTTTCCACTGACATTACCCCACTCCCACCCCTGGTGCCAGAATTTGTTTTCAAGTAGTTGAGTAGATGTGGTGATTTCTTTAATTTTATATGTGGGCTAAAAGCGGTAGGTAGATTACCTATGTAATATTAAAAAACAGATTACAGTAAAAACTCAGGGTACATTCATGATATTCATGAAAATATCTAAAGATCTATTTCAATAATCCTCACAAACTTGCTACCCTTGAGTTTCCCCCACTGCTACCAGTGTTGTGTTTCTGATGAGAGAATCCTAACTCTCAGAAGCCCCCAAACTCCCCTGTGCACAGTTATTTCTCCAGAACATGGGCTCACTTTCTCTGATTTTTATCTTTTTCAACTGTAGATTGTTCTTAAATAACTATATCTGTTAACACTTGTGCTGCCAAAGTGCTTTACGCATATTTATTTAATCTTAGCAACAACCGCATGAGGCAGGTATTATCTCACAGATGAAGAAACCGAAGAAGAAAGGTTGAGTAACTTGCCCAAAGTCATACAGCTCATAAGCCGAAGAGCCCAGATTTAATCAAGTCTGTACTCTTACCTGTACTCTACTACTGCCTGCTCTCTGTTCACATTAACCACCAATCCCCAAGATTACACTCATACCTGCAGATCTCCCAGCAATAATTGCTCTGCTAAACTATTGCCGAAACTGCAGATGAAGAAACTCACCTTCAATTCATTTACAGATATATCACTCAATGAGAACAATGTTTTGGGATCACAGGTTTGGTAATAGTCTTTACATCAATAAGTATGTTTGTATATTCTCATTCATGGAGCCTCTGCTTTTCTCTAAACTCTTGCCACCAAAGTATTGTTCAGCAGATGTTCCATCTGCTAATCCATCTCTCTCATCCATCTCAATTCTTGCTAAGCCATAGCAGCAAGAAGAGAAACCACATTCAGAATCACAAGTTGTTTCCTTTTGTCTTAGCAATTCTTATATTCTTAGTTGAGATAAAAATAGCATCTTATATCTTGAACTTGAGACCCTTACTTAGATGGCTTGGCTTTCAAGCACCAAGAAGAAAAGAATTAGTAGATAAAGTGAACATCCATTATTTGCCAGGTACTCTGCTCTGCAATTGTAATGCATTATCTTTCATAATTCTCATAACAGCACTATGACTTGGGTACTTTTATTGTCTCCTTTTAGGATTATAGATAATGAGTCATGGAGAGCTTAAGTAACTTGCCTCATGAAGTAACAGAGCTGGAATTTGAGCCCAGGTTAACTCCAGAGCTGGAGCTCTTAATCAATGTACTAGGCAGTATCACAAATAGCCGGGGTTAGGATGGGATTCACAAGTCACTCAGTTCACCAAGAACTGTATTCTCTTTTATATTTGCTAGTTTATCAGGCCATCTTTTTAAAGTTAATATTAAATCATACTCAATACAAGTACTCACACTAATGTGAGATGAGAGATCTGGATAACTTAATGCAAGTAACCCTAGCTACTCAGGACTAGAGAGTTGCACAGATTGCTTCCAGGCTGCATATTTAATTCTAATTTGGTGATTCCCACGTTTGATTTTATGGTATCCCTTTGTGGTCATGGCACTTGGTCTTATACTCACTGTTTAGGAAAAATCCACAAGCAGATTTACATTTAATTGTACCTAATGAGAAAAGACCTCTTTGAGTCCATGGACTCTTAAAATTTCACATGCATCATCAGATAACCTTCCCTGTTTTCATGTTACTTTTACCATGTTGGTCAGCACGTTTCAACCTCAAATCGGCTAATTCTCATTGTATCACTATCTTCAGAGACATTCTTATGACCCACCACAGATTTATCTGTATTATATTCATTCTCTCAAAAGGTGAACATTTTCTCCCAGTCTTACTCTTCAAACCTTGTACCTAACTGGGATAAATTATTGTTCACTTTCTTGATTTTAAGATGACATTTGACGTACAGTGCCTTAACGAACACTATTATTGTATAATCCTGTGTAGCTAGAAAAGTGAGACTACTAGATTGATAGCTGTCTTCTGACATCAGAATACTTCATTTAGTAGCTATATAAGTATATGCTCAAGATTGGGTTTTCTGTCCGTGGCTTCTATCAATTTAAAGTACTAAGATTCCTCTATTTTTAAGCTTCTCTTATATTAGGTGTTTTTTTTTTAATTTTTGTTTTTATTTTTTTATAAGCAGGTTCTTATTAGTTATCAATTTTATACATATTAGTGTATATATATATTGATAATTCATTACTGCTAAAATATAATTGATATCACATATTTAATTAAGTCTACTGATAAACAAATCCATTTTTGTTTCATTAGCAAGTTTTACTTGTTAACTTTGTTTGAAAGTAAACATGTATCAAGCCATTGAAATATATTTAACCAGTAGTGGTTACTAGAATGGAGGTGATGTTTCCTGAGTGTAAGACAAAGAAGCACATATAGAATGGTTCCCTGACAGCTCAGAACCCTTTAGCACCAAGGCTCCCAGCACTGGTATTTTATCCTGAAAGACACTAAAATAAAGATGTAGAAAGGAAGACTAGTAGACTCTGAACAGGGGGAGAAAAAAGGAAACCCAGGATATCACGTTCTTGAAGTGTTTGTAGGAGAGAGTAAGTAAGCATTGTATACTTCTGTAGAAAGATGGATTTGAATGATAACAGAAGAAAAATTAGGAGATATATATTATAGGAAGGATTAATTTGTAAGGGTACTTTACTAGCATCATTTCAAACATGAGCCAGGATATAGGGACATTAAATTTAAGAAAGAAAAAGAAATGGGTGGATTCACAATAGAAAATACTCATTTAGAACATGTATTTAGTGAATTCACCAGTGTATATAAGTAGCAGTTATATGTCATCAAGAAGAGTAAGATGCAGATTTTAATTTTTACCTTAAATTAGGGAAGACCACCATATGAGTAATGGCAGAAAAGAAAGAGCCTTTGGAATAGGAGACACTGAAAATGAAACAATTTTTAAATTATTTTTTACATTATTATTTTTTTAACATCTTTATTGGAGTATAATTGCTTTACAGTGGTGTGTTAGTTTCTGCTTTATAACAAAGTGAATCAGCTATACATATACCTATATCCCCATATCTCTTCCCTCTTGCATCTCCCTCCCTCCCACCCTCCCTATCCCACCCCTCTAGGTGGACACAAAGCACCGAGCTGGTCTCCCTGTGCGATGCAGCTGCTTCCCACTAGCCATCTATTTTAAATTTGGTAGTGTATATATGTTCATGCCACTCTCTCACTTTGTCCTAGCTTCCCCTTCCCCTTCCCTGTGTCCTCAAGTCCATTCTCTATGTCTGCGTCTTTATTCCTGTCCTGCCCCTAGGTTCTTCAGAACCATTTTTCTTTTTTTCTTAGATTCCATATATATGTGTTAGCATACGGTATTTGTTTTTCTCTGTCTGACTTACTTCACTCTGTATGACAGACTCTCGGTCCATCCACCTCACCACAAATAATTCAATTTCATTTCTTTTTATGGCCAAGTAGTATTCCATTGTATATATGTGCCACATCTTCTTTATCCATTCATCTGTCGATGGACACTTAGGTTGCTTCCATGTCCTGGCTATTGTAAATAGAGCTACAGTGAACCTTGTGGTACATGACTGAAAATGAAATAATTTTAGAAGAAAGTTTTAGAGTGTATTTCTCATGTTGAACCCAAAGTGTACACATAGAGAAGATAACTTTCTTAAATATTGAAAGCATTGTCATATGATTATATGATCCATTCTTCTGGAAAAGTTTTTTGGCCACAGAACCAATGATCTTAGGATTAAGATTAGGTTTTAGGTCCTGAAATGGAACATTGAAGTAGATGACAAGAATAAAAAGTGTGGTAGAGGGGAGTGTGCTGGCTAAAGGATGCAGTGAAGCCAGGGAAATTAAATGATGGAAAACAAGAATTCTTGGCCCGTGCTGCAGTGACCAGCACGTATTAAGCGCTCAGTAAAATGCTTGTCAAATGGATGAATCATAATAATATCGTGACTTGATTTGTATAGTTTTTCTTGAGTGGCCTAGGAAGCAGAAAAAATTTCAGCGTAAACTACATTTTAACAGTACTTTAATACAAAGTGTAATGACCAATACGGAAATGACATTAAAAATTGGCAACCTATTTTCATGGTATTTCATATGAAAAATGCACCTTTTAAAAAGTTTGATTAGTCGTAAATACTGTTGTAATTCCACTATTCTAAAATAATGTTTTTCATTTGTTCATTTTCCCTAAGTCTTTTTTCAAATACATATACATTTTCACTTAATTATATTCTTAGAGCATATTCAGTTTGGTATTTTTTTTTCTACTTAGTATGTCTAAAGTATTATAGTTTTTATCAATTTTTAAAATTATTTTCAAGGGCTGCGTAGTTCACTCAGTCATACCTCCCTTTTCTGAACATTTAGCTTTAATATTATAATCAGGTTTATAATATAATTAATACAGTAGTGAGTGTATTTCTCTTGACATTACAGAGAATTCAACAGGAGATTTTTACTGTTTTACAATTACAGTAAATTTCCAGTGGTGAAACTTTGAAGATAAAATATTTTTATAAATCTTGACAAATTGCCACATTGCTTTTTGAAAGTATACTTTAAAGAACTGAGTATAAAATCTAATAGTTTCATCCATCTCATCAGTGTGGGATGACTTCTTTTGTTTTATTAATTCACTACCTTAAAAATCAGCATTTATGCTTTAGATTTATCTTAAATTCTCTAACCATAATTTGAACTCCTAAATGACTGCTGTTAATGGAAAGGCAGCCTGCTGTCATAATTGGGGTTGAAGTTAAATTTGTTTGTATCTGCAGGCAAAGCAGCAGTGATTCATAGAAACTTTCTAATTTAATTTTTTGTAAGCAATTGTCCAGCTAAGCTTTTATGTTTTGACGGGGACCAGAAATTATTTATATGCTTTTCTATAGTTTTGAATATGTATTATTTATTAAAATGTACAGCTTTATTTCAAACCTAATTGTTTTCAAAATTGTTGCTTATTTGTTATGGCTATTCAGATATCCCCTTCTTATACTGCCTCTAGTTGATTCATTCTACTTTACCTACTACTGAAGCTCATTCTGAGCTTTCCTTCAGTTTCTTCTTTTAGAGCCATGCCTCCTCCATCTCTAACTTGGTTCTCTGGTGCATCCTTAAAGCTTTATGGATTGTTCAAGCTAATGTCAGGGTATATTTTCCATCATTATACATCCTAATCTACATTTTGTCCCATCCCTAAAATGCTTACACTTGAGATCTATACATAGACTAAATATCTTAGTGATAGTTCACTGATTATTCTAGTACTTTTACTTAGATGTTTATTATATATATTGATATCAGCTTATATAAATTAGATTATATTTTTCTAGAGGACGAGAATCAAATCCATGTAAGGCTTTTTCTGCAATAAATGACTTTTAAATGTTCTTTTATAAACAAGCTTTGAAATCATACTTGTAACACTGTGAACCCTCATATATGGTCCATTTAATCAAAAATTAATTCCATATGGCAAAGATTACATTAAAAAGTTTAGATTTCTTTTTGAGAAAAAAGAAAGTCTAATTGTTACATAGTTAAATTCTCCTATGTGTATTGATTCTAGAAAGAACCAGAGTAATACACTAATATGAATTGCTGCTATATCCTTATAAATCTCATGCATCCTAACCAATCCGTATATAAAAACTGTAACAGATTGAAATACCAAAGCATAAGTTTTGTGGAATTTGTATGGTTAGGATAAGTCTTCTAAGCTCTGTATCTTTATCTCATTAATTTACCATGTTGATGCTTACTGTTTGTTTTGCTTTCTAGTTTAACTTCACACTACACTTGATGCTCTGTCCTGCAAAGCACAGGTAGAGAAAAGTTATGTTGCCATAGACATGGCAACTTCATCATACTAGCTTTTGTTATGATCATCAGCCGTTTGGTCTACAAGAGAGTACTGTAATTCTTCTAAAGTTATTAAGGTTCATGAAATATTCAGTTCATAGGAGCACTTAAGCAAATTTCTGCATCCAAGTTAGGGAAGGTGTTCTGAGATCTTTTTTCCCTTTCATAATTAATCATTATGGTCCATTTAATCACAAATTAATTCCATATGGTAAAGACTGCCTTAAAAAGTTTAGATTCATGAATTCTTCTTCTGCCCTTATCTCCAAATCTGTGGCTTGTAAGCCAGTCATTTAAGTGAGGATTTCACATGTTAGAGGACCGATGCTAAATAACTCTTAAAAATTCTTAAATAATTAAGGAAGACATTAAAATTTGTCTAGTATGAAGAGAAATCATAGGACTTTGATAAATATCACTATACTGAATGGTCAAAAGTTGATAACTTGGAAAAGAATGCTACTTTATTTCTTTGCATTGTACAAATAGAATCCCCTTTAACAAACTCAAGCCCACTATTAATACCTTTATTAATTATAATACCTTTATTAATTGTAATACCCTTTTATATAATCTCTTAATAATTACAATAACCAATTAATTGTTATAACCTTTATTAAAATTAAAACCTGTCATAGCATATTTTCTTTTGTGTGGGCTTAATTTTTAGGTGTATACAAACAGTCCACAAACTAATCTAAAGACCCTTTACACTTTTAATTATGGAAAATCCCAAAGAACTTTTATTTATGTGGGTTTTATCTATTGATAATTACCATATTAGAAATAAAGATTAGAATTTTAAAAATATATATTACTTCACATGAAAATAATAAAAAAACCCTTTGCATGTTAACATAAAAATATATTTTAAAATAACTTTAAAATTCCAAAAAGAATGAGTGGAATTGTTTTATTTTGGAAAATACTGATTCAGTGAATCATTCATATCTTCTAGTGTTGATGCATTTTATTACATAATATATATTTTTAATTGTTAATATTACCACTGATCTCATCAGGAAAGTCTCTAAGTATTGGGAAGCTGTGAAGCTCAGCATGACAGATAAAAGTTTTCCAGACTCTTGATATTTTTACCTGAAAGCCTAGATTTTATCATTGTAACCAAATAATCTCAATTGTTTTTCTTAAAATAACAGACTCATTTGATTCATTTTTGAGAAAACAACTGTTACCCAAACCTAACTAATGATAGTTCGTCAGTCATCCTTTAAGCAAAAATAATAGCAATTCAGTTCATAACTCAAACAGTAGTACAAGTGCTTTTCTAGAAATAACTGTCCAGTATACGGAAGCAGTGCTTTATGTATACCTCCCATTTTCTCAGCACAGTATTAAAAAGACATTTCTTTACATGCTACTAATAGAACCCCTTTTAATAAACTTAAGCCCAAGGGTCAAGATGAAAAATTTAAAATTAGTCATTTTACTGCTTCATCAAGGACATTCTAAAGTGAGAGAAAAACACCTCTTTAACGTGTGGCAATAAAAAATACAAATAACTAGTGCTGTTTGGTGCCACTGCTTTGATTCATGCTGAGATGCCAGGAGTTTTATTCACCTACTGTTACTTTTGTGCCATCAGTGCAAATATCAACATAGTAAAAAGGTGAGCGATGTCTTAATATCACAATGAAAAAGGTTTTGTTTTACCCTTAGTGATTTTTTGGAAAAGGTCCTGGGAACCCCTAGCAGTCACAGACCACACTCTGAGCATCACTGTTGTGTGTTATATGGGTATTTAGAGGAGTTATCCGAAAGGAAATATTTTGAGGTTGCATATTTTTGATACCTTAAAGGATATGTATTAAGTCCAATTACCCTTAACAATTTAACATAACAAAAATAATAAAACATTTAACATAAAATTATATTAAAATCTTATATTTTATGCAAATACTGTAATATACAAATCCACTTTACCAAAGCTGTATTATCATTGCTAAATTGGTCAGTAAATGAACAGGAACTTGTTTAAATATGTTTCTTTATTTTTACCCCAAGCTCATATCTTTTTTATCTGAATTAGCAAAAGGGTCTTAGGGTTAGTCACTAGTGAAACGTGGTCTGGAGGTGGCTCCCCTAGTTCCAGAGGGTCCTCTTAAAATTGGCAAAGGTACAGATCTGAACAAGAAAGATACTGGAGTATCGTCATCATCATACTAGTAAAATACTCACTTCATTATCATAGTGATTGATTCTTATGGTACCCAGGTGTTTCTCTGTTCACTCAAATAGTACTGTGATGAAAACTTCTCATAACTAAGTAGTAAACTTGTTCTTGGGATCAGTCTGTCTACCCAGCCAGGCCCAGCCAAAGAGTTCTGTGTTTACTGACTGAAGTCCATAGAGTGTGAGGGGTGTGGGGCCTTGTAGTGAGACCCTTAATGACACTAAGTCAAGGCTAAGTCAAGTAGTACCGATCACTAGGAGGCTCAACTTCCCGTGCTCCACTACTCAAGGTGTGATGCATGAATGGTTCCAGTCTGCTAACTGGTCTGAGTGCAGAGGTAAAATACCATACTGTGTCCTGAAGGAGCTCACAATACAAATGGAAAGTAGATAAACACTGACAATTCAGTGTGGAAATGTTGAGAAGAGGGTGCTTAGGAACACAGGAAGGGTACCCAACTCAGGGCGGGAGGATGAGTCAGGAAAGGTTTTTTGTAGAAGATGATGAATGATTGGACTGAGTTTTAAAGGAGGAACCAAAAAAATGAGGGGGAAGTACATCTCAGGCAATGAAGAACTAAATGCGATTGTAATTATATAAGCTGCAGGTTATTAGGGTGAGAACTAAAGAAATTGTGAAGATGAAATAGAGGAGACAGATTCTTGAGATCCTAACGGTGTAACAGGATATGTTTGCAAGATTTGGGGGTCATGTTATCCGTTACCACGTATTGCTTTACTCACTGTGTTGCAACCATGCTGACCTTTTAGTTCCTCAGATATTCCAAGCTCATTCTTGACTTGAGGGCTTTGCAGTGGTTATTCCTGCAGCCTGGAATGTATATCCTTCTCCCCCAACCCCAAGATTTTGAATGGCTGGCTCCCCTTCATTCTGGTTCCAGTTCATCTGTCATTACTTTAGGGGCCTTTCCTGACTGCTCTATTTTACAGTAACCCCTCTAGCCCCTCCCTTACATTCAGCACATCACTCAACTTTGTTTTATTTTCTTCACAGTACTTGTCACAATGTGTTTACTGTCTGTCTAGACTAGGCATGAGAGCACCATTTTATTCTCAGGCGTACAGGTGCTCAAAAACTATTTGAGTGAATAAATGGGTAGCATTATGGAACTGAGTTGAGCAAGTTCGTTATACAAGTGGCTTTTTGGGTAGAAAAGATAAAGAACGTTTCACGTGGAAACACAGCTTCAGCCAAAGCTGTTATCAAGGCCAGCCAATGAGGTTGATCAGAATCAGGAAGCATATATGCTTTCTTAAGTGTCTAGTCTCTTAAAAACTACAATCAAAATTATAAAAAGTTCAAACTAACACCTTCCTAACCTAGATGCCTTCAAAAGTTAAAGTCTTGTATAACACCCAACAACATCATTAAAGAAATTCTTCTTAAATTCCTCTTAAAGTAATGGAATAAAACTTAATTCACATATTACCTAGAAATAATCTAGATCCCTAGAACTTTTAATATAATTCCAAATGCCAACAAAACCTTTGAATTTTTACAATTTTCACCATCTAGGATTAAAATATTTAATTTTATTTTATCATTGTATTTAAGACAGGTTTTTTTTCTTGTAAACTATTTCATTAATATTTATGCCTCAAGATTTGGGGCATTACAATGAAAAAAATACATAGCCTGTGGGATTTGTATGTCAGGTGATTCCTGCCTGGCAAACTGCACATAATATAAGATTTTTTAAAAACAGTACATAAAATAAGAAAAAAATATATATATATGCATTTATTGCTGAATTATGGAAACCTTTATTATTATGAAAAAGAATATTACTGTGGTATTCCTTTCAAACTATTTATCCATTTATTTTTATCCATGTTTTTTTCACTATATTTTTTTCTCCTAAATTTAGAAAAGAAGTACAGGCCGTTTACAAGGCCACTGAACAAACACATAGTTGCCTTTTGAGGACAAACCTACCTAAATGCCATGGTGTTATTTAATACGTTAAAAGTTTGTCCAATAAGCTGATCACTTACCTGGCAATACCTACTTGGTATCTCCATGGAAATTTTATTCTGTAGTGTAACTCAGCATCTTCCTGTTCATGGTTCTTACATTAATAATACTTGTGTTTTTTTTTTAAGTTGGCTATATGTAAAACCAAACTTGTCAGACTATTCTTGAAATACTACATATAAAATACCTGTCCCAGGCCTCTCACTCTATAAGAGTATAAGTTGTTAGACTCTTCACCCTTCTTCTTAGTATTTTATATTCAGTTGTATGTTATATTTCAAAATACAGATGAGAAGAGATATATTCTGTTTATTCATTATATGTGATGAAAAGTAGAAGAAAATTAAATATACTTTCCTGACCACAGTCAATAATCACAGTAAGCCAGGAGATTAGAGCAATGAATATATGGCTATACAGTTCTATTCAGGACAAAGTTTTAAGCTCTGGTTACTGTCACTTAGCTGAAAAACTAAGATTACCCAAAACAGTTTAGCGCTGAAAAATCTAAACGTTAGTAAGCTAGACAGTGGTTAACGTAACATACATTTCTGTTCATTCATTCATTTACCAACGAGGCACTGTTTTGGATACAGCAGTGAACAAAGTGGACAAAAACCCTTGCCCTCATGGAGGTTACATTTTCATGAGGAAAACAATAAGCAAAATAAATTAGCTCAATGGGTGATAATGATTATTTGATGATAATGACGATAATACTAGGTAATTCTTACTAAGGGTGGTCTGTGTGCCAGGCACTGGCGCCAGTGTTTTGCAAATATTAATTCAATAATTGTCTGAAAATAGATATCACTCTATCTCCATGTTATAGATGCAGAAGCTAGGCATAGAGATTAAGCACCTTATCCAAGGTCATACAGAAAGTAAAGCCAGAGCTGAGATTTAAACAGACAGTTTAGTTCCAGAACTAGCACTTTTAACTGTTACATATTATTACATACTGCTTGTACTAAGTGTGAGAGGAGGGAGATAGCTACACTGGACTTAGAGTAAGCATTATGAAACTACCTAAAAAAATTGTAAATGAAGAGATTTAAGAAACTCATGCATGGAACATTTTAAGTCATCTATATAATGCACCATAAACAACTTCCCCACCAACCAATGGGAAGGTACATGTGGCAGATCAAGAGCTAATTTTCTTAGAATGCAAAGAACTCTTACAAACCAATTAGAAAAGAGTTACTAATCCAATAAAACATGGACAAAAAAACATGAACAGGCAGGTGAAAGATAAAGAAATACACACAGACCAAAACAGAGGAAAGGATATTTAGGGTTTTTTCTTTTTTGCATATTTAAATATATTTAAAAGTAGATCTAGATAAATCATTAAATTTAATAATGACTAATAGGGAGACAAGAGTTATAGGGCTAATTAGAAGTGTCAAAAAGGCAGCTGATAGATGTGCATGGAAGTTGTAGTTTGAGAGCATACCAGCCAAGGTTCTAGGAGACAATTAAGCCCTACAGAAAATGGTTTGAGGGACCATTTTTCTCAAGGGTGATTTGTAGCTAGTACATTGTTGATGCATCAATGAGAAGTTAATTCATTACATACAATGGGTGCCTTAGGGTATTAGCATTCTCTCTTAGAATTTCTGTTGAGAAGGTCTGGTTATTAGGATTGGAAATAATGACAGTACCTTTAAGAGACTTATCAGGAGAAACCCAGAGAGAATATTTTGAAAATTGTATGAAAAGGGTAAAGGGAAAAAAATTAGGGACCAAAGGGGAGGTATGAGAGTCAAATGTGGTCAGTGTTCATTCTTACTGTAGGTTAATTTTCAGGAACTCACCTGGGTCTTACCTAACGCAATTTAAAAAGCTACATGTGAGTATTCCATTAAATGATGCGTAAAAATGTTAAAATTTAAAATTTTATTATTTCACTAAAAAACAATTTATGATACAGCAAGAAAATAGACTCCACTATGCTATTTGTAATCCTGACTATGTATTTTATTTCTAGGGAACCTTTTATTATTTTATCAGGAGGTTTGTCATACGATACTGTAGGAAGAAGACCTTGCTTAACAGTTATGCATGGGAAAAGTACTGCAGTGCTAGAAATGGACTATTCAATTGTTGATTTCCTGACGCTGTGTGAAACCCCATACCCAAATGGTAAGCTTTGTGTCTTTAAAGTTCATTCGCTATAGATATGTTATTCAGAACAAAGACCTATTTGTCATCTAAGTAGTTTCCTTATCCTGTTGTGCCAGTTCTTCCATGGGAGAGATGCTGCCTTCATAACTTTGTAAATTTTATTTGAGAAGTAAATTTTGTTTTTAAACTGTATCTGTTTAATATTACATATTAGTAGTAAGTGCCTTTGAAGAATAAACAAAACTGTCCACACTAAGAAACATTTAAAAATCCTCTAAATTACTAATGTATTAGTTACAGTTCTCAAAAAAAAACAGAACCAATAGGAGATTTTAGAGAGAAAAAGAGAGCAAGAATATGAATTTATTTTAAAGGAATTGTGAAAACTTACTGCAGACTGAAAATTCAGGAAAGAGTTTGATTTGCAGTCTTGAGTCTGAATTCTGAAGGCTGGAAACTCAAGCACGTTTCTGAGTTGCCATCTTGAGGCAAATTGCATTTTTCCGAACACCTCCTGTCTTTGCTCTTCAGGCCTTCAACTGATTGGATGAGACCCACCCACATTATCTAGGATAATCTGCTTTACTCAGAATCTACTAATTTAAATGTTAGTCACATCTAAAAAATACCTTCACAGCAACATCTAGACTGGTGTTTGACCAGACAGCTGGGCACCACAGTAAAGACAAGTTAACGCATGAAATTAACCATTACAACTGGCATGTTATTATTTCAAGAGGAATTTATCTGGATCTTTTTTTACTTTATTTGAAGCTAATTGAGATATAAATATGTAATGCATTTTATAATTAACATGCACATAGAAAATACCCAAGAAAGAGATTATAATATTATAGTAGTACTCTAGTGGGTTCCTGTGAGATCCAGTATGAGTTGTTCTTATGGGTATTAAGATTTAAATTTGGGGTTTGTTGTTCATGTCCTGCCTTGGACTTTGCAATACCATGGAAGGTACTGTGAGCTTCTTGTCTAATTCATCTTTACAGAATAAATAATTTTTTATGGGGTGTTATATAGATTTATCTCATTTAAAACATACTGGCCTTGCATTGTATGAAGTATAATATCAGAATGTTAAATACTTGAGAGAATGGAACAAAATAAAATAAAAACTAAGCAAGAAATGTTTGTTATCTCATTTGCTGTCCTCTTGCATATTTAAAACTATTGTTAATGCATTGTTTTCCTATTCCAGATTTTCAAGAACCATATGCTGTGGTTGTTCTACTAGAAAAGGATTTAGTACTTATAGACCTTGCACAAAATGGGTAAGAAATAAAATTTGGTGAGCAGTTACTTTAGTGTGTGGTGAAAAAAAGAGTCTTTTTAGCATAGGATTGGCTGTTTCATTTCTTTGAAAATGCTACATTTATATCCATAACCTGGACCTCTGTTTAGAACTGCAGATAAACATTTCTCATTACCTGCCAAATTCCTCTGTTATGTTACTCATAGAAATTTCTTGTTTAAGTCAAGATTTGTTGAATTTCTGAAATTTCATATGATTCAACTTAATACTTGGATACTCTGGGGGCACACAAAATCAGGTATGTCCAAAATTCATCCCCATCACAGCTTTCCTCCAGAATAACTCTTGTAGTCTCTCCACCCATATTCACTTTCTGTTGCCGTGTGTCATGAACATTGTCAGGTAATTTTACATGCAACCCCAATCTTGTTACTCTTTTCTTTAAACCACTATAGTTCTCTATTGGTTTTTTGTGTAAAAACAGTTTCTCAGCCTGCTACTCTACGCTGGAGGAATTAAGGGTACATTTCCAACCTGGTGCCTGTTCGCTAGAAAAACTGAATGGTGTATTAAACAAACACCACACTTCCATGTCTTTTCTTATGTAACTCCCAACAGCTGAAGCATTCCACTTGCTTCACTGCCATCAAAAATCCACATAACTTTCAAAGGCAGCCTCTTCAAGCTTTTCTTATTCTCTCTTAACCACATATATCATATCTGATCTATAAATTCTCACCATAGCGCCTTTGCAACTTTTTGTGGTATTTCCCATATTCTTCTTGTTCGTAGATGATAGTATGTTTACTTATAAATTTTTTGAATGGAAGAACATTGTATTACTTATTTGTATTTCTTGAGAGATAATCATTAAATATGGTTTTAAACGAGTTTACCCATTCAATATTTCAGTGTTTCTCAACTGGGGGCAATTTTGCCCCCCAAGAGATATTTGGCAATGTCTGTGTAGACATCTTCTGTTGTGGGGAGGGGTGCTACTGGCATCTAGTGGTAGAGGACAGGGATCCTGCAAAACATCCACAATGCATGGGACAGTCCCCATAATAAATTATCTGATCCAAAATGGGAATAGTACTGAGATAGGGAAACCCTAAAGTGTAAGTGAACAGTATTATTTACCTTACTTTAAGGCATTCCTAAATTCACATCAACTTAGTGTATGCTACCTGTAATAATGAATTTTTTTTTCTTCTTGAAAATAACAAGACCATGTGGAACAAAGGATAACTTATTATTAAATAAGTTTAAATATTTTTTTAAGTTTTCATTGTTGTATTAATCATAGATAATAGTTCATTAAGTTAATGTTTTTCTTTTCCTGTTGTTAAAGGTATCCTATATTTGAAAATCCCTACCCTTTGAGTATACATGAATCCCCTGTTACATGTTGTGAATATTTTGCTGATTGTCCTGTGGACCTTATTCCTGCACTTTATTCTGTTGGAGCTAGACAGAAACGTCAAGGTTACAGCAAAAAGGTACTGAACATGAGTTTTAATAATTACTGTTACATTTCAGTATTTTATATTTATCACCTTGGAGTGGTTGATAATGATACCTTTTCTAGAGAAATTAAAATCCTTTTTGAATATGAAATATGTTGTGTGCTCTTGTCATAGATGTATTATGAAGATATATAGTATCCTTGGAAATTGCTTTATACAATAATCTTTTCTTATAGGAATGGCCCATTAATGGAGGCAATTGGGGCTTGGGTGCTCAAAGCTACTCAGAAATAATTATTACAGGGTAAGTAAAAGTCCATTTTCACCTAATGAATCAATAATAACTAAATATGATTAAGACTACATAAAAATTAATTGGGCAGGTAGTGCTTGCAGTAACATAATAAGAAATAAGTTATTGTATAGAACCTGCCAGTTTACCCTAAATTTTACCTTTTTCCTCATTTTGGTGACTGTCTTTTCAAGTAACAATATATTTAACTTCAAAGAGAGAAATAATGTAATTTTTTTTTCTTCAACACATTCTTAACTCATTTGCTTTTCACAGGCACGCTGACGGGTCAGTTAAGTTCTGGGATGCTTCTGCGAGTAAGTATTCTGAATCGTGTTTGTTACATGCTCTACAATCATTGCTTTTATATAGCCTGTTTTGTAATGATTGCATAACCAACATTTAATTTGAAATTTAGAGACTATAAATTTAATACCTGACTTATCAAGTATATGAGTTTAGAATTTATAATAAAGACATTTTAAGGATGTTAATTAGTAAGTCAAGAATAATTTTCAGCAGAAATACCCAAGTCCTTTCTTCAAACCTTCTCTTCCTAACTCAGAGATAGGAAAAGTGCGCATATGTTTCAAATCAACAGAAATCTGCTGAATAATTTTAATGCCTGATTCTAAACTTATCTTTGCAAGATATATATGGTCGCTACATTAGCAAAAAAGGAAAGAATGCTTTGAATGAATAATGTTTGCAATTAGAATGCAGTTAACTGAGGGTATATTATGTTTCACCATGTAGAAGTGTTAGATAATATTGGTACCTTTCAGAGAGAAAATATGTAGAAAATAAATCTGCAAAGCAAAATATGTGCCTTATTGTTTTTATTATATTTATGCAATTGTTTTTTACAAAATCTTTTTGTTACTCTTTTTTTTCCAGATAATTTAAATTCATCGTAATGGTGTTTTTTTTTTTTCTTTTTAATGAATACAATGAGTACATCTTTTTTGGTCAGTGAGTACAGTGAATGCATTATGTAAAGGAATAGTAGAGAAATGTAGACCTAGGAATAAAACTGTGGTTCAAAAAATATAGTTTATCTTCCTTACGTGATATGACTGATTAAATATTACCTGATATTTGTTTCTTTTATATTAAGATATCATATTTTATCTTTTTTTTTTTAGTAAATCTACAAGTATTATATAAATTAAAGACATCTAAAGTATTTGAAAAGTCAAGAAATAAAGATGACAAGCCAAACACAGACATTGTAGATGAAGATCCATATGCCATTCAGATCATCTCCTGGTGTCCAGAAAGTCGAATGTTGTGCATAGCTGGAGTTTCAGCTCATGTCATTATTTATAGATTCAGCAAACAAGAAGTGATTACAGAAGTCATTCCGGTAGTAGTCTCTTAATTAGTTTCAATGTCAGATGTCTGACATCTTAAAGTTTTAGAATTATTTAGGAGGTTCTTTGCAGTCACTTTTAAAACACCTCAGTATTTACATTGCCATCTATCTTCTGTGACAGAAAGTCATATTTCTTTGTATATCTTCTTACTGAACATTTAAATCTTTAAATATATTCTGTTTCATTTAAGGAAAGATAATATAAGTATGAGCATACTCTAATTTAGTATTAACAGGAGTGCCGTAAATTCTAAAATCATAATACATGTGTGCATGTACTTGCACACATACACATGATCATTTTTAAAAAGCTGAGTCAGGAACCTTTTTTCCTTTGCTAAATCCTTACCTTTAGAAATCTCACTAAATTTTTCCTTTAAAAGTGTTCTTTCCACTGTAGTGTACGTGTGTGTATGTATAAACTGTAATAAAATGAACAGTAATTATTAGGAGAGGGTAAACTTTTTACTTTTACAACAGATGCTTGAAGTTCGGTTGTTATATGAGATAAGTGATGTGGAATCTCCAGAGGGTGAACAGGCACCACCTTTGCCAACACCAGTTGGGAGTGCCAATCCTCAGCCCGTTCCTCCTCAGTCTCATCCTTCTACCAGTAGCAGTTCATCTGATGGGCTTCGTGATAACGTCCCTTGTTTGAAGTAAGTTATCTAAAAATACAGGTGTTTTGGAAGTTATCTTCTAATTTAGATAAATTGTAAACATTCGTAAAGTGAAGTAACATCTTCCTGTGATGGAGTACAATGACATAACCACATCTCTTTTTGTGTTTTGACGTGGTTAATTCAACTCTTTTTTTCTGTGGCACCAAGAGAAATATGATTGCATTCCATGATTTTATCCTTAAAGTACTAAGATTTGATCTCTAAACATACTGGTAGATGAGCATGGATCTTTCCTCTATATAGAGCTTCGTCTTCTAAATCCGTCATTGTTTTTTAGTCTGGATTTATATGTGGATCAAATGTATATTTAGGCTGCTTTCTTCCACTCTGAAAATTCTGTTTTTTCAGTCTTTAGAGATTCAGTTGTTGGGTAATCATTTTCTTGTCTTTTTCTGAATCTTCTCTAGCATCACAGTATCGTTATTTAAATGCCTTTATTGTGGAAATCCAGATTTGAATACATTTTGCTTTTTTACAGGAATAAATTGGACAAGGTTTAGTTTTCCTTTTTTTCTGTCCAATTTATATTATTGAGTGGTCAAATTTTGTTAAGCATATGTGCCTTAAATATGGCACAGAAAGAAAAGAGGAAAGAGTTAAAATCATTGAAGGAGTTCATGAAGACTTATTAAAAGTATTACATTTACAGAGAAGTCGGTTAGGGCAGTGACTGAAAACTGATCGTGGAAAACGTCAGAGATTCAGTACAAGAGTGGGAGACAGAAACCAGGCTGTAGTAGGTTCAAGCTGGGGCCGGTGGCGAGAAAGACAGTTTGCATTTGTTAACAGAACCGGGATTTATACTGTTTTGGTTTTAGATCTGCTAGAATCTTTTATTGGTGAATAGTTCAGCAGTTCCTGTGGAGAATATCCGTGTAATCAAAACTGCATTCACCCCAGAGATGAGGCAGATTGGTTTATGTGACAATCACTTGTGATATAAATCTATAGAAAAGTAGAGTTTGTTTTTTTTTAAATCTGCTTTATATGTTTACATGAATTTGAGGTTGTGTGTTCTGTGCCAGTGGTTCTCAAACGGGGATGACTTTGCTCCTCAGAGTGTGCTTGGCAATGTCTGCAGATATTATTTGTCACAACGGGAAGAAAGGGTGCTACTGGCATCTAGTGTGTAGAGGCCAGGGATGATGCAAAACATCCTACGGTGCGCAAGACAGTGCCCCATGACAAAGAATGACCCGGTTCAGAATGTCAGTAACGCCAAGGATGAGAGACTGATCTGACCTAACGAATATAAGCATTGAGGTTAAGCACCTATCAGTACATTCTCAGAAAGGTCTCAAGTTTCTCCTCCCTCTCTCCCCCCTCCCCCTCCCCCTCCCCCTTCCTTTCTCTCTCAGGTATATATACACACACCTCCTTTCTGCTACAGTCTGGCATATGTTTAGATAGAATGAGACTTGGTAATAAAAGAATTCTACATCTTTCCCTTTTGTTACTTATTCTGTACTACTTTACTTTAAACTTAAATTTGTAAAATTTTTGTTAATGTCATTTCTTCAGATTTTAATGTGTATTTCTCCTGCTTTTTGTCAATTTAATTTTTATAAGCATATAAAGTACAGTTTGTCTTTGAGGTTTATTTTGGTAACGTATTTCTGGTAACAAGTTTGAGATTTTTGTCTAAAATCCACTCATTCACTAGTGACTTTTTAAAATCATAGGCAATTTGAGTTATATTTCTTTTTTTTAACCATTTTAATAGTTTTCAGGTTAATGCAGTTATTTATTAACTTCATATTGTTTTAGTCCACAGTCTCAAAAGCCAATTTTTAAAAGTCATAAATATAGCTAAATTGATGTGAAAATAACTAATACTTAGATTTTTTTGTTTGTTTTTATACAAAATGTTTTTGTACATAATTGGGTTGGAGAGTTGTTTTTTTTTTTCCTATTGAAGTCTAGTTGATTTACAATGTTGTGTTAATTTCTGCTGTATGGCAAAATGATTCAGTTATACATACATATATATATATATTCTTTTTTAATATGTTTTTCCATTATGGTTTATCATAGGATATTGAATATAGTTCCCTGTACTATACAGTAGGACCCTGTTGTTTATCCACTCTATATAGAAGAGCTTACATCTGCTAACCCCAGCCTCCCACTCCATCCCTCCCTGTACAGTAATTGTTTTTCTGAAGAAACATTTTAAAAGCAGCTATTCAATTTACTTCTTTTACCAATAAACTTTTGGTTTTATTTAAGTATTTTAGTTGTGCTTTTGCAGGGTGTTAGTCCAAACCTACAAATTATTTTGAAACTACAAAGCCTCCAGACATTATTTTGACATTTAAAATACATTTGTACAAATTACAGAGCTTTTTATAAAAGTTCAACCTTTATCTTTAAAAAGTAAACAAATTAATTTGTATATATTAAAAATATTAAAATGGTAACTTGCATATAACCATTGTAGACATTAAACGTAACGCCCACCCAACCCCCATTTTGTATTTTTAAAATCTAACATATTTCATCATTTCTTGATTCGGTTTCTAATTTTTTACCAATTGGGGATTTTTCAGCAAGTTTGACTTATTTTTGCTTTAGAACTTTTTTGTTCCTTCAAACTAAGTAAAATAAGAATTCCATGACTTCTGTGTGTCTTCATCACTTACATCTTAAATGTGCCTGTATATGCATTTCTAAAATTATCCCTGAATGCCTGTTTCTGCTCTTGAGAATCTAATCTAATGTGCACATTAAGTATGCCAGAGGGAGGGTAGACACTTCCTTGAACCTTATCTAATTCATACAGGGAGAAAATAGCACACTCAGACTCTACAGGCTGTGCTTATATCAACAGAGGCTGTCTCTGGTGGAGGTGAAATGCTACTCAGTCTTTATTTTTGTCTTCAAGAGGGATGGCTGTAGCCAAGCAGTGGGTGTTTCCCTGAGGGAAATCAAAACTTCTGCATCAGCCAGTGTACTGTTCTGAGTGTATTAACTGGAAGACTTTGCACAGGCAGATGTGACCGCAACTCAGTTTGTTTTAGGGGTACCCTCGATGATTCACGTTTACTCTGAAATTTGGACAACATCCTGACCGTTTTCTTACCTAGAGTGAGTCTAGCAAGTAGGACAGCAAAGTCTGGTGTCATGGTGTTCTTCACTAGAAGCACCAAGGAAATGATCCAAAGGGTTCTCTGAGTTTAGTGTCAGGAGATTGAACATCGAATAGACTTCCCGCTGTCCTTCCTTTATACACTCACTCCAGAGCAGAAGCCCCAAGAATTGTTGGAGTAACCAGGCTTTATATGTGTTTTGCAAGAACAATTACTGGAGAGAGTCTTTGCAATCAAAAATGTTCTCACTTTAAAGTAAAAGTAGATTTTTTTTAATAGTAAAAGTAGTCACAAATAAATTGCTCACATTTTAAAAAAATTTTATCTTCCAAAATCACTTGAAGTTTGCAAATATGACAAGGTATTATACCTAAGTAACTTTATTTCTTAGAAAGTCTCACATTTATAAACCACCCCCCCTTCACTCCCTCTAACATGCTTATAACAAATTTAACCAGTATAAGTTTTGTATGAACTCACTCAGTACAAGTGAGTATAACTGTTTGCTGAATAGTTCACTTGAAGATCCTACCTCAAAGTTAACCACATCTTACTCTAAAACTGCCTCTTCATCTTGACATCTTTTATCTTTCTTTTTTTCTTTTTTGGAACTTAAAATCACTGTCGTCTTTTTCTCCCCTCCTCTATCTCTAATCAGCCTCCAGCTCATTCATTCATTCAGTAAATATTGAGTACTGCCTCTGCTGGAATATTAAAAGTAACTGCAAGGTGTCTACCTTAATGGAATTTACAAGCCCTTTTGAGAACTTACTTCATGTGTTTGAAATCTACCTTATTATTTCGCATCACAAGGATCACAGGAACTTCCGCATGGGTCTCATTGTACTTCGTCTTGCATGCCTCTACGGTTAATCTTTCCAAAATATTTCTTATAAATCTTCACTGGCTTTTAATACTTTAATAATGAAAATATATTACTTTTGTATAATCTGACCATTGGCAAAACTCTTTCATAGGCACTCACAGTGCTGTCATACTGTGATTAGGTAATATTATTCCCACTTCTAGACAGGAAGACGACTAGTAAGTGGCAGAACCAAGACTCAAACTCAAGCCTTTTTGAGAGCCCTGAGTTCTTTCTACCAACATCAAACCTTTGCAGCTGAACCTCAAAGACCCTGGAAAGTCTGGCCCTGGCCTGTCTCGCTATAGTGACTTTTTTTTACTGTTACTACACACACCTTCCACTGTGACCAAACTTAGACACTTGTTAATTTTTGACTATGGGTTTTCCTACTTCTTTATCTTGTTGGCATATTTTTTGCAAAAGCAATTTTTTTAACACTATGCAGCAGTTATTACGGGAAGAGTCTACAATCAAAACTACTACGAACTCAAAGTCAAAAAAGATTTTTTTTTAATAGTAAAAGTGGTTATACAAACAAAAATAAATTGCGCACATTTTTTATACTTTTTCCTTAACTCCTTATGTTTTGGGCCAGTTTTCATTTAGTTATACCATACCTTTTTCAAGTTTTAAGCCTACTTTTCTAACTTGGATTTTTTTCTCTAACTTGATTTTTTTCCTCTTAATACCTAAGTCGTTGCTTCTCTTCATTCTTCTCCCCATCCTTCCCTATTCTTCTTACATCCCTCTCTACCCACTCCTCCCCTTCTCCCCCTTCCCTTCTCCCCTCCCTCCCCAGTTTATATGTGGAACTTACATATAATTTCTTATTTTTGTGATTTATCTAGGTGTTTCATCTCCAACTAGACTAAATGATTATAGAGGACAGGATTCTGATTGTGACATTTTTTTATATTTTACAATTTTATACATAAAGTTATTTTTTATATAGTTATGTATGCGTGACTTTATAATTACATAGGCTAATAAGATAATTGAAGATGGGTTAACAGGTAACATGCTTTCCTTTCTTACAGAGTTAAAAATTCTCCACTTAAGCAGTCTCCAGGTTATCAGACAGAATTAGTTATTCAGTTGGTATGGGTGAGTGGAGAACCACCGCAACAAATAACCAGTCTGGCAGTTAATTCTTCCTATGGATTGTGAGTATAATTTCTGTGTTTCTCCGTCTCTTCATCGTATTCCATGCATTTTTATATTTTTAAAAACGGAATGATCTTTATTATAGTATCACTTAAAAAGATGTTGTATAACTTTAATTTCAGACCAAACTCAGTGTTTATTTGGAACATAGTTCTGTTTTGAATAATTTACTCTGGATATGCTTATACTGCTTCCTGATTTAAAGTTAAATATCTTATGGACCAGTGAATCTATCCTCTCCTGGAAGTACTCTGAGAAATAATTTCCTTGTTAATGTTTGGTATAATGAAGGTCTAACAACATCAACCCAGAAGACTATGTTCTAAATTGATTCTATAAATGTTGAAGCATAGCTGTATAATTTGTTCTTTCTCCTTCCATAGTTAACTTGTGTAAATTGTAAAGGCATAGTAATAGTTAAGTAAAGTATTCATCTATACTACAGGTGTATTTTTATTTATCAATTCATGCCTTCAAGTATATAGTGTTAGTAGTACATACTTTCCATTATAATAGGATAGATTGATTTATTTTTTAATAAATAAATTTATTTATTTATTTATTTTTGGCTGTGTTGGGTCTTTTTTTTTTTTTAACATCTTTATTGGAGTATAACTGCTTTACAATGGTGTGTAATTTCTGCTGTATAACAAAGTGAATCAGCTAAACATATACATATATCCCCATTTCTCTTCCCTCTCACATCCCCCTCCCACCCTCCCTATCCCACCCCTCTAGGTGGTCACAAAGCACCGAGCTGATCTCCCTGTGCTATGCGGCTGCTTCCCACTAGCTATCTCTTTTACATTTGGTAGTGTATATATATCTATGTCACCCTCTCACTTCGTCCCAGCTTACGCTTCCCCCTCCCCGTGTCCTCAAGTCCATTCTCTACGTCTGCGTCTTTATTCCTGTCCTGCCCCTAGGTTCTTCAGAACCATTCTTTTTCTTTTTTTTTTTAGATTCCATATATACGTGTTAGCATACAGTATTTGTTTTTCTCTTGTTGACTTACTTCACTCTGTATGACAGTCTCTAGGTCCATCCACCTCACACCAAATAACTCAATTTCGTTTCTTTTTATGGCTGAGTAATATTCCATTGTATATATGTGACACATCTTCTTTATCCATTCATCTGTCAATGGACACTTAGGTTGCTCCCATGTCCTGGCTGTTGTAAATAGTAAAAATCAACATTGTGCTATAAGAGAAACCACATGCTAACTGTTCAGTCTAGAGCTATTTATTATGTGTAGGTCACTGTCTCCTTCCCTTGATTCTAGCCCTAGGGACTCATTCATCTTTCTTCTTCCTCCTTATAGCTACCACCACCTACTCTATCTCTTGCAGTTGTGCACCCAGCTAAGACTGGCTGTAGTCTGAGATAGTATTCTCTAATGTCTTTTATTTGGGCCCCACCATGTAAGAACACAAACGTTCCCCTTTTTAATATTTTACTGCCCATAGCCATAAGAGAAACAGGGAATAAGAAAAGGAACCAATAGGATGTTTCAAAGGAAATTGCAAATCAGTTGATCACAGTCCCCATTGGGCTCACAGATGTATTTTGTTTAGCCTTTTTTGTGTATTTTTTAAATTTGAACTCGTTGCCAAGACTATTTAATGTGAAAATCCATATTTAGAGCTTTAATTGAAAACTTTGATTATCTGGCCCATGTCTCCATTTCTGTTCGGCAGTAGTCAGGAGGAACTGGGTTGAAGCTTCCCCTCTTTAGGTGGGCTGTCCACTCTCCAGTTCACTACGGTCCTTAGTTGGCCCGTTTACTTACTTATATAGCCCCTCTATATATTTTAGCTTTCGATTCCTGGCTTAAGGGATCTTAAAAGAATAAAATTCAACAAAATAGTTGCTTTGTTCATAGTTGGTTTGTACTTCCCGACTCATAATTGAGAAGGTATTTGGAATAGTCCAAAGGGAGGCCCCCAAGATTTATGCTTTCTACTTGTTATTCTTGACTATAGGGATTACCAAAACTTTTCCAAAGGTATAATCCCCTACTTCCCTAGTGCAAGGGAATGTCTTCCCCTGAGGCATTCAAAATACCCCTAAGTCCGAAAACTAGACGTCATATTGCCTAGTGTGGAGATTTATGTCCCTGGTTGAGTTCCAACTCCTATGCCAAATTTATTCTATATTAATTTGTAATCATTAATATCTACAGAAAATCTGCACAGTTCCATCAGAAGGCGTATGTAACCTGTATTTGCATGGCTGTAATAGTGTTTTGTTTCAAAAGGAATTTTCTTAAAGACCCATCATGATTTTTTAGCCCTGTAGACTGCAATATGTTTTCTTGTAGCTGTTTATCTGTGCTAAAATATTTGCTCTTTCCCTATTCCTAGGGTAGTTTTTGGCAATTGTAGTGGCATTGCAATGGTCGACTACCTCCAGAAAGCAGTACTCCTCAACCTGGGCACTATTGAATTATGCGGCTCCAGTGATCCTTATCGGAGAGAACCCCGATCTCCTCGTAAATCTCGACAGCCTTCAGGAGGTAAGAAGAAAAAAGTCCTGAGCTTTAGGATTTCCATAAATGCTGAGTTACTTCTGTGAATATAAGTACTTCCATTGGGTAGATAGCTTGTCTGATTTCATCTGTTTGTATAAAATGTATCAGCCTGCCTTTTTGTTTTGTGTTGTTACTAGCTTATGCTTTTGTTTTTAATATTCTAGGATTTTATTTAACATTGGGAAAGAACCACAGTTTCAGACTTCTTTAGCTAAATTATAATGACAGGAAAATTCATCCCATTATTACAGAACAAAAGTTAATTTCACAGTTCTGTCCCTTTTATTGCGAGACGAACAGTTTATTGTTTTGACTATTTAATTCAAAGGAATCATTTCCCATGTGAAAAAAAAATGTAGATGCAAAAGTGAATTTGAACTCTATGAAATACAGCGTTCTCTGATAGCTTTGATTCAGTGCAAGCCCAGATCCATTAAGAATTCTCTCCGTAGCATTCTTTTGTGTTTGCTAGGTAATTAGTCTTATTTTAAATGTTTTAATACTAATTCCTCATGGAACACATGTATAGTTAGCTGTTTATAATAGTACTCCTCACCTTTTTTTTTTCCAAACCTCATGGCACACACAGAAAATGGCATTGGATCTCTGGCATATAGGGATATATTAATGAGGCCTCTAGTAGTAACTGGCCTCTGGGCTCCAGACTCCCCAGGACCTGCCCAGCTGGACCAGGGATTGAGGGGAACTGCATCTGGGGCAGACTTAACCTAACCCATTTGCAGAATGCCATCGGGAAGCTCTGATCTATACTTCCTAACTCAATCTCTCTAAATTAAAATTCTTTCTGAGATTCATTTCTCAGTTGCTTTCAGGACATTATTAGCTGATACTAAATACTTCTCATAATTCATGAGAGAAGAAAAGAAAAAGGTGATGGGATGTAGACCTTACTATCATTTTGGTGATAGTTGAATATTTTTTTCTGTTTTTGTTTGTGTGATCATTTTGTCATGTGTTATCTTCAGCAGAAATCGTCGTCCCAACCATACCATTCTAGTATCTTTGTCTCCTTTTTTTTTCCTTCTGCTTTTCATTGCTTCACTAAGGTATGCTGATTGTGACTTCTTGCATGTGCGGCGTTTCTAGCTTATATTCTGAATCTGTGAAAAAACTCCGTTCTTCTTTTTTAAGTAAGTTATTTATTACATGTCGGTAAAGTCATGACAGTGTATTTTGTCTGTAAAATTATTTTTTCTCAGTTATTTTTAGAAGAGCCTATTAAAGCATCCTATATCTAAAATAATATACTCACTATTTAAATTCATCTCATAATATGTATATGAAAACAGCTGTTGAAATGTTTGTGTCACAATCCAGTTTCTTTATAAAGCGAAGGAACTAACATTTAGTGTCAGAAAGTTAAACATTGTCTTGATAGAGGAGTAGTAAAAGTTTTATTACTCCTGAAATTAATTAATTTCTTTTCTTGTTGGTACCTCATCATAGTTTACATAAAATTACTGGAAATTAAATACCTAAATTCATCCAAGGATAGAGATCAGTTCTACCGTGTGATTTTAAATTTTTTTTCTTGAATTCCATTGCATGCTACTTTATTCTGTAGTAAAGCTTACAATATTATTCATTTTATTATTTGCTTCATCTTGTATTGAAGAGTTACATGTTTAGGCACAAGAGAACTACTTGAGTTTTCATCATCGGTTTAAGATATTTACTTATGGTTGTTATGCTCACTTGAACAATATTTAGGATTATGTTTTAAATAAAAATTAAAAGAACGTTATTTTAAAACACACTTTAACATTTTAAGAATATTTGTGCCTTCTAAAATATTTATATTTCAAATAAAATCAAATGTAGAATAATTGGTACTAAAATTCTTTAATTGCATTGATACGAAAATGATATTTTTGCTAAAGTGTATATTTTATAATACGTTCTTGAAGTGTAGCCCAAGTACCATGAAATTGTCCTTCTATCTTTTGTAATAGATCAGTATGGATGGAGAGATTTGTTTTTTTTCTACTAATAGGTGCTAATATATTTTCATAAAGAATAAGATGGCACTCAAATTATTTTATAAGATAAAATGTTACTGTTTAAGTTTATATATTTTATAGCTGTATAAAATATCTACAGTATTTTCATAATAAAAATTATGAAACTGTCACAGGGACAGGTAGTGATAAAGTATTTCAACTACGTATATATATATATGCTGATAGTCTTAATTCTGTTAAGAGTGAAACGTGATAATATACGTCTTGGTTTGTTGGCCACTTTTTCACTCAGTGAAGGACACAAAAAGGAAATTTCTATTCTGAATATAATATCTAATGATGTGAAAGTAATAGACACATGAGAAAAAGTGCTTACTTAGGCTTGGAAATAGATAAATATAGAATTTAATACAGAAGGAAATTAGATGCACAAAGCTGTATCTAGACTTTAGGAAAGATATTTTCAAAAGTTATAAAGAGGAGGCTCTAAAAATGAAGTTTTGGGCTCTACAATTGCAGTTACTGTCAAGTCGTCAATATTTTCGATAAGACAGTAAAAGAGAAATAGCCCAGTAGTACTAGTTGAAATTTCTGTCTTTGTGTTTCTTATAAGAAATGAAAGAGACTATATAAGAAATAAGGGATACAGTCAAGGATGGATAAAAATGTTGCATAGACCAGTAAGTACTGTGTTGAATTAAGGCTGAATTCCCCAAAATGAGAAATACAGCAAAATGTTTGGTTCCAGTGAAAATATAGTTAAGGAAGGATTAGGATACCACTTTAAGGATGATTTGCAATGATAGTTGAAAAATAGAGTATAGAACGAAATCACTTTGTTTCTCAACTCTCCATTAAGAATGATTTTTCTCTCTGGAAATTATTAAAAATAATAAAGAGAAATTAAAGTTTAAGCCACATTTTGCAAATAAGGCAAACCAAGCAATAATGAAAAGATATCAAGAGAATTTGTAAAGAAAATTTGTAAATGGTACCCCCAATTGATGAAGGTCAAATATTTTACAAATCAGTAAATTTGATTTACAAGTCAGTCAGAGTTCTAGAATGATTTGCTAAGTAGTTGATGCCTTACATGCATATTGAAAATAGAGATAATAATAGAAGTCAGCAGGAATTCACTGAAAGTAAGTTGTTCCAAAATCAGCATTACTTTTTTAATCTGGTAGCTACATTGATAGTTCATGGCAGCCTGTTGACATAATATTTCCTGAAGTTAATTGGGTATTTGATAAAGAATTCCATGATACTTTTGTGAACCAGACAGGTGGAAGTGACCTAAATACCTAGTTCAATTTGATGGTTGCAAGATTAAATCAGGAGTCAGCAAACTACAGTCTGCGGGCCAAATCTGGCCCATGGCCCACTGCCTGTTTTTGAAGTACAGTTTTATTAGAGCAGCACCATGCTAATTCGCTTAGGTGTTATCTATAGCTGCTTTTGTGCTTCAACGTTAGAGCTGAGTAGTTGTGACAAATTGGCCCCAAAACCCAATCTGGACCTTCACAGAAAACATTTGCCAACTCCTGGATTAAAGCATGGTACCTAGTGGGTCGGTTTGTGGCCTGATACTAATTTGATGTAGTGTGCCTCAGTTAGTGGATACGTAATACTGAATAACATATGATTATGCTTTGTTGAACATTTTAAGTAGTTAATTAAACTTCCTGTTTAAACAATTGAAAGAGAAGGTGTGCTTATTTTTGCTGTTTAAAGGATAACTAATACATTTGATGGCAGAATAAAAACCCCAAAGGTAATTATAGGTAGAAATCATAAGCTTAAACCAGGGAAATGAAGTTTATCAGCAATAAATGTTAAGTCCTGTGTTTAGATTATAAAGATACTTACATGTATACAGAACAAAAAACTGGCTCAGGCAGTTCATGTGAACATGCTTGGAGGTTTCGTTGTTAGTTTAGGCAGATTTGTGTTAAATCTCAGCACTCTTTTTATGTGTGTTATATTAGAGAAGATGCTACTCTGAGGCTCAGAGTCCTCAAAATGGGGGTGATCACCTCATAAAGTTAGTGTAGTTATTAAGTGAAAGGGCATATGTAATGTGCCTCATCTTGTGACTGGAATATTGTTGGCGTTCAAGTGGTTGTTCTGTTACCACAACTTAAGGTATGCCAATAATATGACATAACTGCTGAATGTACTAGTGTGAGAGATACAGAAGATTTTAAGTTATCCATTTATATTGTATTTCTTCCTCTTTTTAAAGCAGGCTATAGAGAAAACAATTTGGGGCCCAAATGTACTCAAGAACTTCTGGCCAGTAAAATACCTATTACAATGACAATGAAATTGACTGTCTCTAGACTTAATTAGGTGTTTGTCACTGAATAAGATACCTGAAACATTCAGTGCCTCAGTTTCTTCTTCTGTAAAATGAGGATAATGCTGTCTACCTCATTCGCTTCAGTGAGAGTTAAATGTGTCAAGAACTTTGTAATTGTCGTTTATTACCAGCTAGCTAATTGGGTTGGGATACATTTGGGCAAAACCTAGATAACTGTATTGCTAGGAATATTGCTTGAAGGGATTCTGGCAGCAACAGAGAAAATGGATTAGATTATATGCTATGAAATCCTTTCATATATATTCATTCAGTTATTCAACAAATATTTATTGAGCACCTACTATGTGCTATGCACTGTTACAGGTAATAAAACAGACAAAAATCTCTGTCCTCATAGAACTCACATTATACTGGAAAAGACAGAAGTTTTAAAAGATAGCTAATGTACAGTAAGTTGCATAATGGTGCCAAAGGGAAAAATAATTAAATGAAGGGCATTTGAAATATCAGTGACAAGGGTGTTACATTCTAAATAAAATATCTTGAACAAAGATTTAAAGGAGACAGCTGTTTTCCGTGACGATGTCTGTAGAGAGAACATTTCAAGCAGAGAAGAGCAAGTACAGTGGCTCAGAAGCAGTGTAACTGGTGAGTTCAAGGTTACAGTGAACGGTAAGTGTGGCTGAAGTAGGGAGAGTAAGGGAGATGGGGAAGTACGTGGAAGGAGAGGAAATAAAGTCAGAGAGGATACACCATAGCCACATAATATATACCACAGTCATATACCATAGGATCATATACATCAACCAGTCACGTGGAGCTGGACTTCGGCTTTTACCCTAAGTCAGACAGAAGGCACGGAAGGGTTTTTAGCTCACTCAGTAATTTAATATCTAAATTAAATTATCACTATCACACTCTTTAATTTAGCTTCTTAAATGTTTCTTCCTAGGCTATTTTAAGAATGGGAATTATATCTCATACTACATTTTTATAGAGTTTAATAGCAGTTGACAAAATACCAAAGGCTTTAAATTTCAAAATTTACTTAGTACCAGGCTCATTGTAATACTGGACTATATAATCACTACTATTTATTTATTTACTTAATTGAGGTATGATTGACATGTAATGTTATATTAGTCTCAGGTATACAATATGATGATTTGATATTTGTATACAGTGCAGAATGATTGCCACGGTAAGTCTAGTTAACAACCGTCACCTTACGTAGTTTAAAAAAATTTTTTTCTTGTGATAAGAACTTTTAAGATCTACTCTCCTAGCAACTTTGAAATATGCAATACAGTGTTATTAACTGTGGTCATCATGGTATTCATTACATCTGCATAGCTTATTTATTTTATAACTGGATGTTTCTACCTTTTGACCCCCTTCACCCATTTCTCCTCCCATCCCCTGCCACCTCTGGCAACCATCCATCTTTTTAGATTCCACATATAAGTGAAATTATATGGTATTTGTCTTTCTCTGCCTGACTTACTTCATTGAGCATAATGCCCTCAAGGTCCATCCACATTGTCACAAATGACAAAATTTCATTCATTTTTATGACTGAATAATATTCCATTGTATATGTATAACTCATTTTTTCATCCGTGCATCCACCAGTGGACACTTAGATTGTTTCTATATATCACTACTGTTTAAACACCTGCTATCTTAGTGTTTTATCAAGAAAAAGTTTATTTATATATACAGATATTTTGTCAGAGATTAATAAATGCATACCTGTAATTACATATGTCATCTTAGAACTGTAAAGACTAGTTTTATTATTTTTTTTCCAAAATCTTTAGTGTGATGAAAGTTGAAAAAAAAAGAAAAAAACTACTTGTTGTCATTCAAAAGCTTCCTATCCAATGAAGACAAATAATATATAGTTCAAAATAGAAAACACTCCTCATAAACCCAGTTCAGTACTCAGTGTTCTCTAAATGTTACTGTAAGAGCTTTCTTAGGGACTGTAGAGGTTGTGACGTCATGAATTTTACCAGAGGAATAGAAAAGCAGATACTGGTCATATGTGCACATATGTCGATATCAGACCCGACAACTTCTGAGGCCTAGTCATGCAGCCTCTTGTCTGTTGCCCAGCTATCCCAAGCTCCTGGTGTGTGTTTATTTGTAATTTTTAAATACTTTGGAAGAATTCTTTTCATTTCTATCTCCAAGCAAATTAATTTCCATATTGTTTACTTGGCATTTTGCCATGTCTTATAGTTTTTATCTATAGCGTAAAATACCTTGCTAGGATTTCTCCTAAGAATTGAGGCCATCCTACAAGATAGATTAGTTTTATATGATTCATATATATCTGAGAAAAGAAAGTATTTCTTTAAAGCTCTTTTAAAAATGTGATAGTATAGTTTTTAAGAGTTATAGCCCTAGAAGAAAAGTAATGTGCAGTACAGGCATACATCTGAGATATTGCAGGTTCAGTTCCAGACCACCACATTAAAGCAAATGTGGCAATAGAGCGAGTCACATGTATTTTTTGGTTTTCCAGCGCATATAAAAGTTATGTTTACACTATACTGTAGTCTGTTAAGTGTGCAGTAGCATTATGTCTAAAAAAACACAATGTACAGACCTTGATTTTAAAATACTTCATTGCTAAAAAATCTAACAAACCATTATCTGAGCTTTTAGCAGGTCATAACCTTTCTGCTGGTGGAGGGTCTTGCCTCAGTGTCAAAGGCTGCTGATTGGTCAGGGCAGTGGCTGCCGAAGGCTGGGGTGGGTATGGTAACTTCTTAAAATAAGACAACAGTGACGTGTGCTGCATCGATTGGCTCTTCCTGTCACGATTTTACTCACAATCGAACCCTCTCAAACCCTGCCGCTACTTTATCAACTAACTTTAGGTAATATTCTAAATCCTTTGTTCTCATTTCAACAATCTTCCCAGCATCTTCACCAGGGGTAGATTTCATCTCAAGAAACCAGTTTCTTTGTTCATCCATAAGAAGCAGCTCCTCGTCTGTTAAAGTTTTATCATGAGATTGTAGCAATTCGGTCCCATCTTCGGACTCCCTTTCTAATTCTAGTTCTCGTGCTGTTTCCACCACATCTGCAGTTACCTCCACTAAAGTCTTGAACTTCTCAAAGTCAGACATGAGGGTTGGAATCAGCTTCTTCCAAATTCCTGTTAATGTTGGTATTTCAACCTCTTCCCATGAAATCACAAATGTTCTTAATGGTATCTAGAATGGTGAATCCTTTCCATATGGTTTTCAATTGACTTTGCTCAGATCCATCAGAGGAATCGCTATCTATGGCAGCTATAGCCTTACAACATGACAGAAATATATGTAAAATGTATATATATATATATAGTATATATTTTTTAAATATATAATATTATTTAAGAAATATAATAAAATGTGAAAGTTGAAATTACTCCTTGATCCATGAGCTGCAGAACGGATGTTGTGTTGGCAGCCATGAAAGCAACATTAATCTCATAGTACATTTCCATCAGAGCTTTTGGGTAACCAGGTACATTGTCAATAAGCAGTAATATTTTGAAAGGAATCTTTTTTTCTGAACAGTAGCTCTCAACAGTGGGCTTAAAAGATTTCATAAGCCATGTTATAAACAGAAGTATTGTCATTCAGGCTTTGTTGTTCCATGTATAGAGCATAGGCAGAGTAGATTTAACATAATTCTTAAGGTTCCTAGGATTCTTCAGAATGGTAAATGAGCATTGGCTTCAATTTCAAGTCACCAGCTGCATAACCCCTAACAAGAGAGTCATCCTGTCCTTTGAAGCTTTGAAGCCAGGCATTAACTTCTCCTCTCTAGCTATGCACGTCCTAGATGGCATCTTCCAACAGAAGGCTGTTTCAGTTACATTGAAAATCTATTGTCTGGTATAGCCACCCTCATTAATTATCTTACTGGATCTTCTGGATAACTTGCTGCAGCTTCTACATCAGCCCTTGCTGCTTCACTCTGCCCTTTTATGTTATGGAGAGGGCTTCTTTCCTTAAACGTCATGAACCAACCTCTGCCAGCTTCAAACTTTTCTGCAGCTTCCCCACCTCTCTCAGTCTTCATAGAAATGAAGAGAGTTAGGGCCTTCCTCTGGATTAGGTTTTGGATTAAGGGAATGTGGTGGCTGATTTGATCTTCTATCCAAACCACTGAAACTTTCTCCATATCAACATTAAGGCTGTTTCACTTTATCATGCATGTGTTCACTGGCGTAGCACGTCTAACTTCCTTCAAGAACTTTTCCTTTGCAGTCACAACTTGGCTAACTATTTGGCTCAAGAGGCCTAGCTTTGAGCCTGTCTGGGCTTTTGACATGCCTTCCTCACCAAGCTTAATTATTTCTCATTTTGGATTTAAAGAGAAAGGGGAGCGACTGACTGACTCTTCCTTTTACTTGAACACTTAGAGGTCACTGTAGGGTTATCAACTGATCTACTTTCAATATTATGTCTTAGGGAATAGGGAGGCCTTAGGAGAGGGAGAGGAATGGGGGAAGGGCGGGTCAGTGGAGCAGTCAGAACACACACATTTATCAACTGAGTTTGCTATCTTACATGAGCGTGGTTCATGGTGCCCCAAAACAATTAAAATAGTAACATCAAAGATCACCGATCACAGATCACCGTAACAAATGTAATATTTCAGACTTTTTTATTATTATTATGAGAATTACTGAGATGTGACATAGAGACGCGAAGTGAGTAAATGCTGTTGAAAACAATGGTGCTGTAGGCTTTCTCAGTGCAGGGTTGCCACAGCCTTCAATTTGTAAAAAAATGCAATACAAGCAAAGTGAAAAGTGCAGTAAAACAAGGTATGCTTGTATTTTAAATATTGCAAACTTGGAAGCACACAATATTTTCTTAATTATTATTCAGTGATATTTAAGGGAGGTACTTGAGATATACTTAGGGGAAACCACTTTGGGGTTTGAGTTGAGAGTCCTTATGATGTAAAAGTCACCAAATTTATTACCAAGTATTTATTCTCCTTCAAGTGAAATCCAATAAGAAGTATGTAAGTCATATGCCCTCAAATTGCCGACTTTAAACAAAATCCTGTGTTATATCTAACGTCCCTGAAAAATAGCAAATTATCTCTTTTGGAAATTGTTTCTTATTTGTTTAACTGATGACTGCTGTGTTAGTTTGAGGTGTTTTAATATCAGAATACTCCTATATTCTGATCTCAAAACTAATGAGCATAGTATCAATGCCAGCGTAGTCTGCTAACCTGCTGGGTTTTTTTTTTTTAATGGGCTGTCATTAAATACATACTGTAAATAGGAGGTAAAACTGCACTTACATAAACTTGTGGTGTGATTTGGTTTTGGTTTTGTTTTTTAGCAGGTCTGTGCGATATTAGTGAAGGGACTGTAGCTCCAGAAGATCGCTGCAAATCTCCAACTTCTGGTAATTTGCTTTTTATTTTATTAATAATTCTACAAAAAATACAGCTTGTCAAATTTGTACAGATAAGCGTTTAAAACACACCTACAGGGAACTTCTGTGTCACATATTTATTCTTAAAATCATAACTATTCTTTGCATTCTCATTAAGTGAAAAGAAATGCATTAGATAAAAATCTACAGCTACTACCTGTTAAGAGTCGTGTAACTGTTTACTTAGCTTCTAATATTTACACTTTTTTGGGAAAATGTATTTTACTTCTTACCATTGGATCGAAGGTTTCGTCATCTACAGTTTTTGTCTTTGCTGTCAGCATGCCTGGAGTCATCTGGTAGAATAGTGCTCTAATCCATGAATAATGTTCACCTAAATGTTATGAAAGATTTTTAACACTTATCTAATGGTGACCGTGGACAGTTAGAATAATTGTAGACTAGTTACATTTGATTTTGATCAAAGTAATATGAGATATAATTTTATAGCTGTATTAAAGCATTTGTCCTTTCTTATCCATATATTAGTCTTATGTAACCTATGTATGTATTAATATTTCAGAGTAACATTACTTTTTGAGTCCCCGTACAATTAAGAGGATCCTGAATTCACTATGTTTTTTAGTGGATTGAAACTTTGCTAAAATTTAATAAGGTTAACTTCATAATTTTAACTGACAGATTTATTAAATCATTCTGGCTGGGAATTTTCATCAGCTTTCTACTGGAAAGATTGTTCTTAACAGAAAGTAACACTGTTCTTAGATTTTGATCCTTGCGTAGGTAGTTCTACATCAGAAATAATTTTAAGAATGGGGAAAATTGAGAGGTGCATTTTACTTTACTCCCTCATATTTCAGTTTACCATTCTGTTAGATCTAGGACCAATAGAACTTTTGTGAGGTTTTCTTTTTAAAATTGCATTTTCCTGATATCGCTCAAGTTAATCATTTCTTTTCTTAAAATATATGCACCTTCTGGTTTTCTTAATATTCAAATTTCATATTTAAGTACACTCATTACACCAATAAAACATGGAATACAGGAATCACTCATATCATTAGCACCTAATATTAAGCCTGAACGTTGGTAGAATAACATTGAACAAGTAATATGGAGCAATACGTACTTCCCATCTCACAGGACTAGAGTTATTTCTGAATATGATTTAGAATTATAATATCTCTTAATTATTACTGTTCTTCCTCCAACCATATACAGTACTGTTCTGATGTTCTCACCTTCCCTAAAGGCCATATGAATGCACTTGTCAATATGTTAAGACTATAGGCCACATTTGATAACTTGGACATGTGATATATTGTCTTTCAATATATTAAATGACTATCAAATGTGTTTTAACAAGATTCAGCCCAAATAAATTAATACTCCTTTTCACCCTAAGTCAGACTTTCAATAGGTGTATATTTCTAGCAATTTGGGATAACCCAACGAGAGGTAATTGTAGATAAATATGTAAGTACACTTCAGTATAATTATTCAATAGATAAATATAGAAGATGCATACTGGTAAAAACCCTCCAGATTCTCTCTTGTACCAGAGAAACTCAGACATCATTCAACATTTTCAAATATACTGTGCTCTTTGGTTCACATGAAAAGAAAATATAGTTTTAACGTGCAGAAATATGTATGACACCAGGCATCCTTTTAGGTGAATTTTAAATACAAAGGAAAAATTGTGACCTCAGAAATCATTGATAAATCACAAATTCTCATCTTTAGATATAACCTCTTAGTTTATTTAGTTTAGTCTTTGATTATGCTCTGAAAGAGCGAAGAGTTATCTGAAGAGTTATATTCATTCATGCATGTCAGAAAAGACTGCTTTTACAAAAAACAGACCACACTTTGGTAGACAACAGTTGTACCTAAAACATGTTTCATATACCGGGAGATGGATGTCAGTCATACATAAGTACTAAGAACTACCATAGAAACTAAAATAAAGCTCTGGAAATAGTTGCTAGAAAACAATGTTTGTGTTTATGAGAGAAGAAATGTATAAAAAGTGGGTTGGGAGTTCAACTGAATTCCTAATACATACTAAGAAGAGGACCTCTATTATAAAAATGAAAAGTAACCATATGCCCTTTATCAAAACCAATATGTTCATTTGAAATAATACGTATAATTGAAGAGAAACTTTTCTGAAAAGCTTTTAAAGCCCGTAATCAAGATTTGTGATCTGAACAGTTTAGCCAACTGATATCAAAGCTCTATTCAAAAATCATCCTGAGAAAATCCAAGTTATGAATATAGTTTTCCCTTTCCATTTATCTTTAAATAAACCAACAATCTCTCTGAAATAGAAAATTAATTCTGCCATCCTGAATTAACATAGAAAATTATTTCTGCCATCTTCATTTGATCTTTATTTCCAAGAACTCAGATTGCTTCACTGAGCACTTCTCTAATGTTGGGATATATTTTAGTGCTGCTTCCAAAATTTATGTGTGTGTGTATGTATGTATGTATGTGTGTATATGGATATATACATTTCAAATTGAAGAAAACCCAAGGCCACATACCATGAGATGGTGCCCTCAGGAGTTTCTGTGTACCCTAGAAAAAAACAAAAGCTGTGTGTATTTTCGTGTGTTTATTTAATCTAAATTTTAAAATATATTCAAGTAGGAAATGCTAAAAACATTTTTGGAACTTCTTCATGAGCTGTCACAGAAGTTATTACAACTGGTAGTAGGCATTTTCAGTTCAGGGAAAAATATATCTGCTTCTTTTATTCAAATTTACAGCTTATGTTGCCTATTTTTATGTTAGAAATACTGGGCATTTTTATAATTTTATATTCGTGTTCAGATATGCTATCTTGCTATTAGTCTGATATGAAATATATCAAATAAAACAAGTGTTAATAAATATTTGTACATCCATGTGGTTATGTAGTATCAGAGATGAATAATATTTTAAAGTATATGTAACATCTTCTCATAACCATTATCTTCTTTAAATCTGAATTACATTATGGGAAAAAGGAGTGTACCCTATTTCTATTCCTGAAAATGTTGCTGAGGTCAGTGTTACTTATGTCATATTTTTTGATATAGGATTTATGAGGATCTATAAATGCTATTTAGCAAAAATAACATAGTTTTAAAAGAGCAATTTTTATAAGACTGTTTTAGAAGTAATCGGATCCTGCCAATATTGACAGGCTTTACTTGGTCTGAGAAGAGACTTCAAGGATGTTTTCCACCTGGCCACAGAAAGAAAGTACGATTTTGTGGGGGAAGGTCAAATTTTGACCTTATTTGTGAAGGCTCAGTAGTTTCACTGTGATAAAAAAAGGAATCAGCATAGAAAAACCATTTTATTTACTTCCAGTTATGTTCTAGATAGTCACTTCTAGCAGAAAAGCTATATTCGTTCAGCAAATGTTTACTTAGAGATTCCTACATGAAGGGCACTCCACTGAGTCCAAAAGAGATGCAAATATCAATCACATAGAGTCCCAGCTTCTCAGTTCAGTTCAGTGGGAAAGGTCAGGTGTATGTAAACTTAAAATATAAGGCGTTAAGTGATTAACATAAGAGAAGTAATAGGTGAACTTTTATAGGAATTCAAAGAAGGGGAGGTGATTTATAGCTGGAGAGATGGTGAAAATTTTAATGGGTAAGATATCATTTGAAATGTGTTACAAAGATACGTAGTTTGACTCTAATAATAAAGTCAACTAGAATACTACTTAGGATTCCCTTTATAATAAAAAGTTTGTGTTAGAAATTAAAGAAATACAATGAAAATTAGGAACATCTTTTTAAGGAAAAAGGACTAAAATCTTAATTATAAAAATATTAGATAAACGTATTGAAAGTCACAGTTAAAATATTTCTTACCTCATTAAATTTAAGTAAATATTTGAACATATCTAAAATTATAAGTATCATCCTCAGTATTTTAAAGACCTCTATGGTACTAGTAGAATTTATATATGATTTTAAAGTTTGTATCTAGAAAGCTAACTCTAAAATAAACTTTACCAGTATAGTACTTATACAGGACTCTAAGTGCTACTAGATAAACCTTATTCGGTTAACTAATATCAAGAATTTTTATGTTTTCTTTCAGAAACAGATAACTTCTTATATTTTTCTTTATCTGTTCTCTAACTTATAATATATACCAAGATTTTGCCAAATGGTTGTAACTTTTGGAAAAATTATTATACATTAGGGTTAATATTTATACATACTAGAGATTGGTCGACGAAAGATAATGCACTACTGATTGCTGTTCTTACTGTAATATTATAAGAATTATTATTAACTATATACATGATATTTTCTTCTGGCCAGTAGTATGGGAACTTGTTTTAAGGGTTACCAGATTACTTTGTTTGTACTTTTCCCTGTGACAACTCAGCGTTTGTGACTGACTATGTGCCTGTTCCTTCCATTGTCTTCATTTGTGTAGGTTCTTCATCACCACACAATTCAGATGATCAACAAAAAGTGAATAATTTTATAGAAAAGGGTATAGTATCTTTATTTTACAGTATTTTCTTTTAATTACATTTAATTCATGTAGTTTACTTTGAATAGATTTTGACATTTTGTATCAAAATATTATTTTCAGTGAAGATCAAAAGCAGAAAGTTTTCCAAGATGGTAGCCAGTGATATAGGTAGGAAATAGACATTTCTATTTTGTTTCTAATCCTTGCTATTTGCAATGCTAACTCAATACCAGAAAATTATCTAATGCATTGCATTTTGTATATATTAATTTGTTATTCCTATGCTAGACAATCATCTCCTGGGCTGTGTTTCTTCTAAACTCATTGGGGCAATAATTATTAAAAATCAGTTAAACTGGGGTTGCAGTTCTTCCTCTGACTTAACAGTGAGAATTGTTCTATTAATTTTTATTTTTGCTTTATTTTAAAATAAAGCAGGGTTCAATTTATGCCATATGTAGTACAGTTTTATACTCCAAAGTTTTGAAATTTTTTTCTTTATAGTTTTACTTGTATTTTTTCCTACCTGTCTTCTATCCTCACATTATCCAGACTCCAGATTTCAAGGAAGTGGTTCTTTAAAATATTGACTTGTAGTCCGTAATCTGTACTACCCTTGGGTTAAATGGGAATTTTCTACCACTCCTTCCCCCCAAGTAAAAATGAGTGCTACTTTGAAATTAATTACTCAGTCCAAGATTTTCAGAGTTTCAAACCGGGGGATAAAATATATAATTAAACTTTAGGGACATAATCAAACTAGGGTTTTTTAGTCATAAAAATTTGAATTTTGTCTGAGGATTTTGTGTGTGTGTGTGTGTGTGGTACGCGGGCCTCTCACTGCTGTGGCCTCTCCCGTTGCGGAGCACAGGCTCCGGATGCACAGGCTCAGCGGCCATGGCTCACGGGCGTAGCCGCTCTGCGGCATGTGGGATCCTCCTGGACCGGGGCACGAACCCGTGTCCCCTGCATCGGCAGGCGGACTCCCAACCACTGCGCCACCAGGGAAGCCCTGTCTGAAGATTTTTACAAGCCTGAGAAACACCATTTTACTAAAAGAGAATACGTTTAATCTTTGATGTAAATCCAAAAATTTATTACACTGTTAACATATTACTTATTTCCCCCGAAACTCCCACAATTCATTGAATTGTCTTAAATTAGATGAATTTCTAGGCAGCTGGAATAGATTTACATTTTTTCAACTGATAAAGTTTAATATGTGGTAAATTTCTAAAATTCTTAGAAGTAGCATCCATATTGTTTGCATGTTGTAAATTGAACCCTGTTTAGTCATATTAACATTGGCAGACTTTTAGCACCTCTGGTCATTTTCTGAATAACGCGGTTTATTCTTGGGCAAAGGACTCTTCATTTATGGAGTATCAATTATTTATCTGTTTGTATTTGTGGTACTTTAGTGAATCATTTGGTAACATTTAAATCACTTTCATTATCTACGAGCACTACTGCATACTTCTTTTTCAACCAATTTCCTTTTTAGTATATACTATCTTAATAGTACTTTAGAGGTTCTTTTACTGTCATGTAATGTAAAAAGTTAGAAGGGACTTTTCTACGTATAATTTATCAAAGAACTTGTAGAATTTAATTACCTAGGAATTTTACCTTGCATGAAAGTTACTTGGTACATAATTAAATTTTTCAAATAATTTATCTATTTGATTTTCGATCCTGGGGTTATGTTTGCTTTGTTAAATGTTTTGACTCACTTTCCTTTTTTTTCTGGGTAATGAATAGAATATGAAACATAGAATATCTGAGTGTGATTATTTGAAAGACTTTAATAAATTTCTTAGGACTGAGAACATTATTGGAAGGATAGTTCTTTGGTAACATAAAAAAGAAAGCAAGAATGTTACCAGCAAGTTTTTTTGTCATGCCACTTTCTGTAGTTATATTTTTGGGGAAACATTAACTTTATTCAACTTTTCAAACTTATGTTAGCTATACAGTTATAAATAATTATTTTTCATCTCCAGAAACCACTTTTATATCTCCTATTTTATATATAATTTTAAATGTTTTCAGTTGGAATCTTTCAGTATTTTTTTTGAAGTATAATTGACTTAACAATATTATAATAGGTTCAGGTGTACAACATAGTGATTAAGTATTTTTATACATTACCTACCATACAAAGTTATAGTATTTGTGACTGTATTCCCTGTGCTATACATTACATCCCTGTGACTGACTTACTTTATAACTGGTAGTTTTTTAATTCCAACATATATCCCAAGGTATATAGAAGGCAAGCTTACTTCTCAATTTTTTCTTCATTCAGATGGAGACTATGCCATTTTAGATTGTAAAGTTTTTTCAGTTTAAAAAAAAAACAGTTTATCTCCCTACATTAGTGTCTAGTTTCGTAATAAGACTTAGCATAAAATATGCTACTGAAAAACACATAAAATGTCAATGAAACATTGGGAAAAAATTCATAAAATCTCCTAAAGACCTCTCTCTTTTTCTATCAATACTTAAAGCTTAATAGTATCAAATGTGCTAGGACTCCTTGAGCGTTCTGACCTCACTACGTTCCCTATCATCCAATCCCATACTTGCTCTAAAGGATCCTGAACCTCATAAAATTATCACCTTGTTCTTCCTCAATCTACAGACATTTATTGCTTTAGCTTAGGCAGTTATGCTGTGACCTAATAAGGGAAAGCATAAGAATTAAGCCTCGAACCTCCAAGATCATCACTGGTGAAAGAACGACCTTATGTGGAAGGCTGACAGAATGTATTGGCTCTGAGGTTTTGTCCCTAAGTTTCACTTACACTTTGAAAGTAACTGCTGCTTGTGTCATATCAGAGAGGATGGGGCCAGGGGGTGTACAGGATGTCATTCTCACTTTAACAATCTGACCCGACCGTGGAAAATCAACTGTTTTTTGCTGCCTGACAGTACAGCTGAAATAGCTGAGACAGTAACAATTTTTTAAAAATATACTTAACAATTACAATTTTCCTAGCACACTGTAGCAACCATTTATAAATATTTTTTTCTTATTTAATCCACTCAGTAACCTCAGTTAGCTACTTACTGTTATTTCCCTGTTTCACAGATGAGGACACTAAGAGTTAAAGAGTATGTAGAGTATCTATTGGTTACACAGCTAGCAAATGTCAGAGCCGTGATTTATACTGAGCTTGTCCAACTCCACTGTTTGTCCTCTTCAACAATATCCTGTATTACCTCTTAAGAAGATTTACTGAAGGCTGTAAGGATTCAAAAACAAATCTGTTGTGTGATTTGAAACTAGATAATCTGGCTCTGACCCTGTTCTATCTACATGGTAACCTGGAAAAAAGGTGGCTCATGTTAAATTCTGTCCAGGCACTAGGTCATGGGGGCCATCATGGTACCCATCACGCAAATATAATATGCAGTGCCTGGAAGTCTACCTTCCTCAAAGAGCAGACTCAAGTGAAAGTAAATAGAGTGGACAGTAGGGTTCCCGAACCCATCTACCCAAAGCCTGGCTTCATTGTTTGTTTCCTGACCAACAGCTAACTCAGGTAAACGATACTGACAATGACTTCATTGTTCGTGCATAAGAATAGCAGCCTAAAAAGACATAACTTTAGTCTTGTGAATTTAACAGTAAAAATATAGCATAGTATAATGCAACTGCAGCATCCCTATGCATGTAATACACATATAGTGATTTGTTTTGCCTGTTCATACCTTATGAATAATTTTTGTTAGTAAAATCTTAATGGCCAACATTTCCAAAATCAATAACTTTCCTGTAGTTAGTTAGCAATTTCTGTAAATCATTTAGAAAATAAGATTGCTTATCAATTTTTTATTTGTTCATTATTTATATTTTATAAAATTTCAGAAATATGTAAAGCTTTTTATTATTCTAAGTTTATATAAAAATAGTCCTAAAATATGTATCTTTGTTAAAGTATTAAACAAATTTTTCATGATATGAATAAAATATGGTCCAGATGTTAGCATTGTTTGGTAGATCTTGAAATTACACGATTAAACTTCTCTAAAGATCATTCTATTTCATTATGAGTCTATTTCAGTCTGAAAGTAGATTTCTAGCTGGATTCTGTAGTCTACAACCCTGCCCATGCCCCATTTTATTACTAATTTTCATATAGAAGGAATGATTACATGAAACTGTGAGGGGGAAATAATACTGGAGATGAAAGAATAAAGATTCAAAAGTATGGTGACTTAATTAGTGCTGTGCCAAAACAAACAGAATAATAGCTCTATTTTTTCTTAATTGGGGTGTAGTTGCTTTACAGTGCTGTGCTAGCTTCTGCTGCACAGCGAAGTGAATCAGCCATACGTATATATGTATCCCCTCTTTTCTGGATTTCCTTCCCATTTAGGTCATCAGAGAGCATTAAGTAGAGTTCCCTGTGCTATACAGCAGTTCTCATTAGTTATCTGTTTTATACATAGTAGTGTATATATGTCAATCCCAATCTCCCAATTCATCCCATCCCAGTAGCTCTATTTAATGGACACCTCCTAAGTTCTAGATATTATACTAGATATTTGTCATATGATATTTATTAATATAGGAAAGATAATACCTCCAGGGCCCTTTTTATGTCTCAAATTTTTGAATTAGCAGTTACTTGGGGAACAATTAATTTTCTTTCTTAGCAAAAACTGAAGTAATTTTTGAAGTCTACTTAAATGAAGATAATGTCCAAGTGCTGTTTTCATGAGTTCTCCTATACATGAGTCCCAATGATCCCTTTTTCATATTAAAGTGTTCTAACAGACTTAAATCTGTTCTGAACCATTATATTCTAAATCACTAACTTATTAAATCCTACAGTTTTAAAGCAGCTCAAGCCCCTTTATTTTTCAAGAAAAAAAATTGAGCCTATCCAAAGAAATATCCCATGATCATGACTTAGTCAAGATCAGAATCCTGGTCTGTTCACTATACACTGTAGCATGTCACTGCTCTCATAGTGTATGGTCTCTTCTTGTGCTGTCTTCCCAATTCTTTTATATTTACAATTCGAAAAATAAGTTCTCAGAGGTTTATTTGGAGTTCGCCATATGAATTTGAAAAGGTTTGTATGAAATTAAATAGAATTTTAAGTTTTAAAATTATTCTAATTCATTATAAAACAAATTAGTACTGATATTTCTAGTTTATATTCCCCAATATTCAACCCAAAATGTGGCTGCTACATCTATAGAAGTTCATCTTTACATTTAATCCACAATGTGGCTACTGAAAGAACAGAAGCTCATCTTGAAAGAGAAGATGAGTCAAGTGTGCAGTAATACCGTTTTTACAGGTAACTTTAATATTTTCCACTTTGAAAAAAGCGTATTACTTTTTTTTTTATATCTTAATTGGAGTATAATTGCTTTACCATGGTGTGTTAGTTTCTGCTTTATAACAAACTGAATAAGTTCTACATATATATATGTTCCCATATCTCTTCCCTCTTCCGTCTCCCTCCCTCCCACCCTCCCTATCCCACCCCTCTAGGTGGTCACAAAGCACCTAACTGATCTCCCTGTGCTATGTGGCTGCTTCCCACTAGCTATCTACTTTACGTTTGGTAGTGTATATATGTCCATGCCTCTCTCTCGCTTTGTCACAGCTTACCCTTCCCCCTCCCCATATCCTCAAGTCCATTCTGTAGTAGGTCTGTGTCTTTATTCCTGTCTTACCCCTAGGTTCTTCATGACATTTATTTTTTTCTTAAATTCCATATATATGCGTTAGCATACGGTAATTGTCTTTCTCTTTCTGACTTACTTCACTCTGTATGACAGACTCTAGATCTATCCACCTCATTACAAATAGCTCAATTTGATTTCTTTTTATGGCTGAGTAATACTCCATTGTATATATGTGCACATCTTCTTTATCCATTCATCCGATGATGGACACTTAGGTTGTTTCCATCTCTGCAATAAACATTTGGGTACATGAGTCTTTTTGAATTATGGTTTTCTCAGGGTATATATGCCCAGTAGTGAGATTGCTGTGTCATATGGTAGTTCTATTTGTAGTTTTTTAAGGAACCTCCATACTGTTCTCCACAGTGGCTGTATCAATTTACATTCCCACCAACAGTGCAAGAGGGTTCCCTTTTCTCCACACCCTCTCCAGCATTTATTGTTTCTAGATTTTTTGATGATGGCCATTCTGACTGGTGTGAGATGATATCTCATTGTAGTTTTGATTTGCATTTCTCTAATGATTAGTGATGTTGAGCATTCTTTCATATGTTTCATATGTTTGTTGGCAGTCTGTATATCTTCTTTGGAGAAATGTCTGTTTAGGTCTTCTGCCCATTTTTGGATTGGGTTGTTTGTTTTTTTGTTATTGAGCTGCATGAGCTGCTTATAAATTTTGGAGATTAATCCTTTGTCAGTTGCTTCATTTGAAAATATTTTCTCCCATTCTGAGGGTTGTCTTTTCATCTTGTTTATGGTTTCCTTTGCTGTGCAAAAGCTTTGAAGTTTCATTAGGTCCCATTTGTTTGTTTTTGTTTTTATTTCCATTTCTCTAGGAGGTGGGTCAAAAAAGATCTTGCTGTGATTTATGTCATAGAGTGTTCTGCCTACGTTTTCCTCTAACAGTTTGATATTGTCTGGCCTTACATTTAGGTCTTTAATCCATTTTGAGTTTATTTTTGTGTATGGTGTTAGGGAGTGATCTAATCTCATACTTTTACAAGTACCTGTCCAGTTTTCCCAGCACCACTTTTTTTTTTTTTAACATCTTTATTGGGGTATAATTGCTTTATAATGGTGTGTTAGTTTCTGCTTTATAACAAAGTGAATCAGTTATACATATACATATGTTCCCATATCTCTTCCCTCTTGCGTCTCCCTCCCTCCCACCCTCCCTATCACACCCCTCCAGGCAGTCACAAAGCACCGAGCTGATCTCCCTGCCCAGCACCACTTATTGAAGCGGCTGTCCTTTCTCCACTGTACATTCCTGCCTCCTTTATCAAAGATAAGGTGACCATATGTGCGTGGGTTTATCTCTGGACTTTCTATCCTGTTCCATTTATCTATATTTCTGTTTTTGTGCCAGTACCATACTGTGTTGATTACTGTAGCTTTGTAGTATAGTCTGAAGTCAGGGAGCCTGATTCCTCCAGCTCCATTTTTCGTTCTCAAGATTGCTTTGGCTGTTCGGGGTCTTTTGTGTTTCCATACATGTGTGAAATTTTTTATTCTAGTTCTGTGAAAAATACCAGTGGTAGTTTCATAGGGATTGCATTGAATCTGTAGATTGCTTTGGGTAGTACAGTCATTTTCACAATGTTGATTCTTCCAATCCAAGAACATGGTATATCTCTCCATCTATTTGTATCATCTTTAATTTCTTTCATCAGTGTCTTATAATTTTCTGCATACAGGTCTTTTGTCTCCTTAGGTAGGTTTATTCCTAGATATTTTATTCATTTTGTTGCAGTGGTAAATGGGAGTGTTTTCTTGATTTCACTTTCAGATTTTTCATCATTAGTGTATAGGAATGCCAGAGATTTCTGTGCATTAATTTTGTATCCTGCTACTTTACCAAATTCATTGATTAGTAGTTTTCTAGTAGCATCTTTAGGATTCTCTATGTATAGTATCACGTCATCTGCAAACAGTGACAGCTTTACTTCTTCTTTTCCAATTTGGATTCCTTTTATTTCCTTTTCTTCTCTGATTGCTGTGGCTAAAACTTCCAAAACTATGTTGAATAAGAGTGGTGAGAGTGGGCAACCTTGTCTTGTTCCTGATCTTAGTGGAAATGCTTTCAGTTTTTCACCATTGAGGACGATGTTAGCTGTGGGTTTGTCATATATGGCCTTTATTATGTTTAGGAAAGTTCCCTCTGTGCCTACTTTCTGCAGGATTTTTATCATAAATGGGTGTTAAATATTGTCAAAAGCTTTCTCTGCATCTATTGAGATGATCATATGGTTTTTCTCCTTCAATTTGTTAATATGGTTTATCACATTGATTGATTTGCATATATTAAAGAATCCTTGCATTACTGGAATAAACCCCACTTGATCATGGTGTATGAGCCTTTTAATGTGCTGTTGGATTCTGTTTGCTAGTATTTTGTTGAGGATTTTTGCATCTATGTTCATCAGTGATATTGGCCTGTAGTTTTCTTTCTTTGTGACATCCTTGTCTGGTTTTGGTATCAAGGTGATGGTGGCCTCGTAGAATGAATTTGGGAGTGTTCCTCCCTCTGCTATATTTTGGAAGAGTTTGAGAAGGACAGGTGTTAGCTCTTCTCTAAATGTTTGATAGAATTCGCATGTGAAGCCATCTGGTCCTGGGCCTTTGTTTGTTGGAAGATTTTTAATTGCAGTTTCAATTTCAGTGCTTGTGATTGGTCTGTTCATATTTTCTATTTCTTCCTGATTCAGTCTTGGCAGGTTGTGCATTTCTAAGAATTTGTCCATTTCTTCTAAGTTGTCCATTTTATTGGCATAGAGTTGCTTGTAGTAATCTCTCATGATCTTTTGTATTTCTGCAGTGTCAGTTGTTACTTCCCCTTTTTCATTTCTAATTCTATTGATTTGAGTCCTCTCCCTTTTTTTCTTGATGAGTCTGTCTAATGGTTTATCAATTTTGTTTATCTTCTCAAAGACCAGCTTTTAGTTTTATTGATCTTTGCTATCGTTTCCTTCATTTCTTTTTCATTTATTTCTGATCTGATCTTTATGATTTCTTTCCTTCTTCTAACTTTGGGGGTTTTTTTGTTCTTCTTTCTCTAATTGCTTTAAGTGCAAGGTTAGGTTGTTTATTCGAGATGTTTCCTGTTTCTTAAGATAGGATTGTATTGCTATAAACTTCCCTCTGAGAACTGCTTTAGCTGCATCCCATAGGTTTTGGGTCATCATGTCTCCATTGTCATTTGTTTCTAGGTATTTTTTGATTTTCTCTTTGATTTCTTCAGTGATCACTTCGTTATTAAGTAGTGTATTGTTTAGCCTCCATGTGTTTGTATTTTTTACAGGTCTTTTCCTGTAATTGATATCTAGTCTCATAGCGTTGTGGTCAGAAAAGATACTTGATACAATTTCAATTTTCTTAAATTTACGAAGCCTTGATTTGTGACCCAAGATATGGTCTATCCTGGAGAATGTTCCATGAGCACTTGAGAAAAATGTGTATTCTGTTGTTTTTGGGTGGAATGTCCTATGAATATCAATTAAGTCCATCTTGTTTAATGTATCATTTAAAGCTTGTGTTTCCTATTTATTTTCATTTTGGATGATCTGTCCATTGGTGAAAGTGGGGTGTTAAGGTCCCCTACTATGATATGTTACTGTCAATTTCCCCTTTTATGGCTGTTAGTATTTGCCTTATGTATTGAGGTGCTCCTATGTTGGGTGCATAAATATTTACAATTGTTATGTCTTCTTCTTGGATCGATCCCTTGATCATTATGTAGTGTCCATCTGTGTCTCTTCTAATAGTCTTTATTTTAAAGTCTATTTTGTCTGATATGAGAATTGCTACTCCAACTTTCTTTTGGTTTCCATTTGCATGAAATATCGTTTTCCATCCCCTTACTTTCAGTCTGTATGTGTCTCTAGGTCTGAAGTGGGTCTCTTGTAGACAGCAAATATATGGGTCTTGTTTTTGTATCCATTCAGCCAGTCTGTGTCTTTTGGTGGGAGCATTTAGTCCATTTACATTGAAGGTAATTATCGATATGTATATTCCTATTCCCATTTTCTTAATTGTTTTGGGTTCGTTATTGTAGGTCTTTTCCTTCTCTTGTGTTTCTTGCCTAGAGAAGATCCTTTAGCAGTTGTTGTAAAATTGGTTTGGCGGTGCTGAACTCTCTCAGCTTTTGCTTGTCTGTAAAGATTTTAATTTCTCCATCAAATCTTAATGAGATCCTTGCTGGGTAGAGTAATCTTGGTTGCAGGTTTTTCTCCTTCATCACTTTCAATATGTCCTGCCAGTCCCTTCTGGCTTGCAGAGTTTCTGCTGAAAGATCAGTGGTTAACCTTATGGGGATTCCCTTGTGTGTTAGTTGTTGTTTTTCCCTTGCTGCTTTTAATATGTTTTCTTTGTATTTAATTTTTGACAGTTTGATTAATATGTGTCTTGGTGTATTTCTCCTTGGATTTATCCTGTATGGGACTCTCTGTGCATCCTGGACTTGATTAACTATTTCCTTTCCCATATTAGGGAAGTTTTCAACTATAATCTCTTCAAATATTTTCTCAGTCCCTTTCTTTTTCTCTTCTTCTTCTGGAACCCCTATAATTCGAATGTTGGTGTGTTTAATGTTGTCCCAGAGGTCTCTGAGACTGTCCTCAGTTCTTTTCATTCTTTTGAAAAAAGCGTATTACTTACTCTTAATTGTCAAGAATGAAATTTCAGACAGGTATTTTAAAACCATTATACAAGTAGGGATTCCTCTAAATGAATTCTTTTTTCTTTTTCAGGATGACTAAAATCCGAAGAGTATGGCATATTGTGTACTCAAACTCTAATTCTATTTCTTAGTGTATTTTCTGTCAAATTTCATAATAAAATCTGCTCAGCAAAGTCTGTTCGTTTTATTACCAGTACTTACTGTGTATGCGTCTCTCTATAGAATCATCTTTTCCTTACATTAGAAGGATATGCAGTGATCTTTCTAGAAATAACTTGCTGTTTGCTTCCTAACATAAAGAAAATTAGTCCAAATTAAAGTTACGTTACTGAAATAGTTTTTCGTCAACTATCGTTTGAACAGAACTATTGATGTGGCAATTTATTTTCTGTCATTACTTATTGTATTTATTTGCTAGAGTTGCCATCTGAAAATACTGCAAACTGGGTCGCTTAAATAATAGAAATTTACTTTCTCTAGAATAGTTCTAGAGGCTAGAAGTCCAAGATCAAGGCATTGACAGGTTTTTTTTTCTTTCTGAGGCCTCTCTCCTTGGTTTACAGATTGTTGCCTTCTTTCTGTGTCCTCACATAGTCTGTTCTTCTAGGCACGTGCACCCCTAATGTGTCTGTGTATCCAGATTTCTTCTTCTTACATGTACCAATCAGATTGGATGAGCACCCACACTTAGTGACTTCATTTCAACTTAATCGCCTCTTTAAAGGTCCTATCTCCAAATAGGTCGTATTCTGAGTTAGTAAGGGTTAAGGCTTCCACGTATGAATTCGGGGGGAATAATTCAGCACGCAGCACTTATTATGTTACGTTTATGTACTACCTTCTATAGGAAATGCTTTGAGATGTTTTTGATTATGGTGATATCCTAGACGTTAAGTTTTATGAGTTTGTGGAAAGTATGTAGAGACAGGAAAAATAATGAAGACAAAAGCTCTAGGAGTTCAAGAATTAAGAGAACTTGTAATAGCCAGATCTTTACCAGACAGGTATTAGTATCTTTTTAAAGATTCTCCTTCATTTTAGGTAATGGATAAGTGTTTGTATTTCCAAAAGTTGTCCTTTTGATTAATAAGCCTATATTTAATTTGTCCCCTTTTTCTCTCTTTTTCACTTCATGAAGAAATTCAGCTTCTTTCTAAAAATTCTAACAGTTTTTGTTTATTTTCATTCATTGCCATGTTTATTGAACATACACATTAAGTGCTAGACACATGCATAGATACAGTAATTTGCAAAATAAATTCTGTTCCCAAATTCATAGAATTTATATTCTAGGATGGGAGGTAGAAACTGACATTATTAGTTCAAATGACTATTAAAATAGTGTGTGATAGGAGAGTTTCTACTTCTTGGTCCCACTTCCCCCCCCTTGGATTGCTTGCTCTATCCTACAAGCTGATTTTTAGTCTTTTTTTTTTAATTATTCTGATTGCTTTTATTTAATATGCATACATTTCGACATTATCCACATTATCCATGAAAAGAGTTGCATTGTATCTCTGCAGGTGAGAAAAGTGATATTGTCACTTTATTCTAACTATTGAACTGCTCTCGATGTAAACAAAGATCCGTTTGCTTTTTTGGCATCTTCTTCATACTGTCATAATAAGAAGTCATTTCACCTTTTATTGTTGGTACATTAATATAAAAGTCATAGTTCTGTTTTCTTTTAAAAAACCTTCCTTAGAAGAATAAGATGTGGAACACAGTGGGTAGAAAAGCTAAAGGAAAATTTCAAAGCATCTGTTTAATTTCAGAGAAGTGGTAAGAATCTCTATAATTGAGAAACTTTTCTTTGCGAAGAACTAAAAAGCATCAACCGTGAGGGAACTGTCATGTATGGTATAATGGCCCATGCAGTCCCCTTGCCTTAAGATTTACTTCTCTTGAACATCATGCGTCTTTCCTTGGTGTTGAAACTACCATTGCAGACATGATTGTTGTGATTAAGTGTAACTTCATTATTCTTTACAATCAAACGCAGCTCTTTACTGCTTATTCAGCGAGCCAGCTTGATATTCTCATTCTGGTTTATAAGAAGAGAGAGCAAACACTCAGGTTAACAGCCTGCTGAGATCCATCTTTGACTCCAGTTTTCTTCAGACTGAAGAAACTTCTTTACTGTCATTCCCATTGTTTCTGCTGTGGACAAAGGCATAGAGAAAGAGAGCTATTTTATAGTTTCTAGTGACAGAGGATTTCAAAGCAAGGAAGATACTGGGTACCAGGGCAAGAGTTGCAGAATACACAGATAAAGAAGAGAAAAACAGGCAATTTGCCTTTCAAGAACTCATTCAGATCATATGTTTTCAGTTTGAAAACCTCAGTGGAAGCTGAGTAACTTCAAAGCATGAGCAGAAGTTTCTTTTTCAGTGTGATGAAATCAGGTGACAAGGTAATTGTGTTGCAAGTGCTTCTGAGACTCCTGAGAAGTAAAAATATGAGCTTCAGAAAATACTGGATAAAGTCTGCAACTACTTCCTCACAAAATTACAACCAGAGTACAGTTTATAAGCCAGGAGGACTAACTAGAGGTTCTCCAGAAGTGGATCTGCCTCTCCTGGACCTGCCACCAAGGAGGTTGATTAAACAGACCTGAAAACAAGGATATTCCTCTGAAGTAGTCACAAAAACTGAAAGAAACATTTAGCCTAAATTTCAACTTTAGACCTTGGGTTTGGAACTTAGCCTCTCACAGAAGACAACAGTAAAACTAGTCAAAATACATGAGGCTCTTATTGCCAGGCATTGAGCAGTCCAGGACTGTCATCCTCAAGAGAAAGAAAAAACATGAGGTGAAACACAGTTTTCTGCCAGAGAATACTTTTCCTGTTGCAGTGCGGAGTGATTAGAACCCAAGTGGAGTTGCAGTCTCATTAAGCTAAGGAGGAGGAAGTTGGAGTTCTGGGCTTCTAAAGTGACTGGAATTTGTGAGGGAGGGCACTAGAGAAGAAGGAACTGCTTCAAGGGGGATTCCTAGAATCCCTGTGGAGATTCAATGCAGGTCCTTGCCTTAGGGCTGGGCCACATATGAGCTGGTCAAGACTTCAGTAGGCCTACTTAACAACCACCTGCTGTGAGGCTGAGAGCTGGCCAGTGATATCAGATGTCATGCGATGCTGGGAGTAGAAGTAGTGAGACCTTGCTGAGCACCTCATTCATTCTGTTTATATCCCAGCAAGGCCACTCTCGAAGAGTAAGGATCAGTTCTTAGCATAAGAGCCATACCCTAGAACAAAGTTCTAACTGAAATAGACCCACCCTAACAAAGAATAAAACCAAGCTTGTTATCCACCAGTAATTTAACTGCATGGCAGAACAAAACTCAACACCAGTTAAGGTTGATGGTATAATCCAGGCTCCCTTCAACATATTATCTACTATTCAGTCAAAACATATGTCCACATTCAATCAAAAGTTCCTAGACAAGTGAAATAAAAATTCAAAATCATGAGAAAATATGACCCATAATTAAGAATTTAAAAAATCAGTAGAAACAGACTATAAGATGACCTAGATGTTGAAATTAGCAGCCAAGAGTTTTAAAGCAACTGCTATAATATTATATGTTCAGGTACTGAAATGAGAACATGGTCATAGTGAGTGAACAGATGGAGAATATCAGCAGAGAAAATTAAAACTTTATAACAAAGTGAAATACTAGTACTGAAGAGTTCAGTATCTGAAACTATATGATCAGTTCATCAGATGGGTTTAGTATCACTAGATGGAGACTACAGAAGAAAGGGCTATGGAACCTGAAGGCATAAATATAAATTACACAGGAAATGCCAAGGAATTAAATCTTTTCACCCCTCCACCGCTTCCCCATAAAAATATCTTATGAATTACTCAGGTTTATTTCACTTCTTATGTTTAGATATAGAACTTAGTTTTTGAAATGAACTTAAAAAGAGGTTGAGCTTATAGTTGTGCATGCCATTCTATATTTACATCCTAAAAGTTTTTTTCCATTTTCTTGTTTTAGTTAATTGGAATATTACCATAGAATTGGAATAAAGAAATATTGGGTTGTTTACAAAAGTATATTAATAGCTCATCTGTGTAACATTTTACAGTTTATGAAAAAGTCATTTTATTTGTTTATTATTCATAAATAATAACGTTTATTAAATCCACACTGTGTGTAAGGTATTATGCCTAATGTTTTGCTTATGTCATCTTATATAATCTTCACAACTATGAAATTGTCATTAATATCTATTCCCATTTTACAGATGAGGAAATTTAAGGTTTAGAGAGGCAAAGTGATTGGCCTAAGGTCACACACCTAGTAGTTGGTTGAATTAGATATAAACTCATATTTGGTCTGATTCCAAATCCAGTCCTAACCACCGTACTTTACACTTCCACATTTTACAAACTAGATGTTGAAGCTTCTTCAAGAAATGTTCGCTGTGGACTTACTGTATCTACGTACTGGGTTTGATGAATTAGTCTTGTTCCCTATCCTGAAGTTGCTTTTAGTCTAGGGACGTTGATGCTGTCTGTGGTCCACATAGCAGCAGCAGCAGCATCTCCTGGGAGCCTGTTAGAAGTGCAAGAATCTGATTTCACAAGATACCCAGGTGACTGGTGTGCACATTCAAGATTTATAAGCACTTGATTAAGTTTCAGAATAACTTAATCAAATCAGAGTAGCGGGGTCTAGAGAGGCATCCACATCATCTGATTCTGAAAGAGTATCTTTAGACTGTACCTGACTGATTTTTCTCCTTCAGATATTGTATAGATATTATTTATCAGTCTACGTACATTGTACCTTTGATATTTGGTGAAAACCTCTGAATTCTTTCAAAAGTTTAATATTGCATTTTAAAAAACATTTTGAGAGGGGTATAGTATCTTCTAGGTTTAAGAGAATTGGATATTAAATACAAGAGCAGCCATTTATATGAGATCAACCAACCATAGATTTGGCTATTTTAGTTTTCTATTACTTTTTGTCTTTTAACTGAGATTGATTAAGTCTGTGTGAAAATGGGATAAGACTGATTCATATATTTGACCCATTGTTGTTATTTTTTAAAGGATGCTAATTAGATTAATGAAGCTTAGAAATAAATACTTGATTTCCCCCTATCCCTTCCCAGTTTGCCTAATGCCTCTTTCCTAACACTGGATTTGTCATTTTTTTAGATGTGGAAGTTATGTACTATGACTGGATTTCTCTTTGCTTACATGGCGCCCTTATGGACTAGCAGGGTCTGTTCTTTAAATATCTCCTAACAGTCCAAAATTTAACCCAATATACACATTCATGTATTAACAAACAATGCTTTTTCAAAATTTCACATAGGAAGCACTATTCTGTTACGCATGCACTGCCACTAACATAATAGATATAGTTAAACACCTCCTAACTTTAAATCACTTCCTAGATTTAGGCAATAACTGATTTTCAGGATGGAAAGTGAATTTCAGTAGTTTTTTACCTAGGCTTTTGTATTATTCTAATCCAAAATAGAAGTATCTGTAGTTTATATTTTTGTAAATACTCTAATTTTAGACTGAGCATGACTTTGTTTTTTGTTTTTTACTAAAATGTAAATTGAGTTGACATATATGAAGAAATGGATGAGCCAAATATTTTTGTGAAGTAATCAAATACTTCAATTTGATTGTAGATATAGGATGTCCTATATTCAAGAGATTAAGTTAAAAAAGAATGAGCCTAATAGCTGTGAAGACGAGGAGCTGGAAAGATTTTATTGTACCACATACCCAAATTCAGTCTTATGCCTCTATTGTCCTTATCTGCAACACCTTCTTTCTGAGAAATGATTTTGCTTCCTTAGAAAAGCCTAACCCTTTCCTGTGAGCCTAAGAAATAATTAACAGTTAGAATTTAAAAGGCTTTCTTGAAGTGAGAGCTTCAAGCACTCAAAGGTGTTACAATCAAGTAAGTACAAACTTTTTAAAAAGTTGAAAATAAGATTTACTTTCCACCCATAACATTATTAATCATATCTTAATTATCTCAGCATCTAGACTTAGTAAGAAAAATATTCACCCCTATCTTGAAGACCAGTTGGTATGAATAAGCATGAATCAGATATTCTTCAGAACTTTAAAAATGCATTTTATTTTTCAGCAAAAATGTCAAGGAAGTTAAGCTTGCCTACTGACCTAAAGCCTGACTTAGGTAAGTAAAATAAATAAATGAAAATACATAGTAGTTAAACTCTCTTTAATGGGAAGACAAGGAAATCAGGAGATTTAAAATGACCATAGACTAGATTTTCATTGAAAATCAAGTTTAAAATGACTGTTTAAGGATTAATAGCCTTCAGGATGCTCTCTGTAGATTGTAAAGGATAATTATAATATAACTTTAAGCAAATCAAAATAATATATTTCCTCAGCCTTCTCATACTTTTATCTAAACAAAATTTAGTGTAAGATTAAAATATGTGTGATTTTGGATTAATTTCTATTAACCGTCTGAAAACTTATTTTGAACTTTATTATTTATAAACTTATTTTATGAGAATTTAATATTTTCAAAATAAATGACTAGTTTTCTGTATTACAGTGAATCTCATACCAAGAATCATTATTACTTTTTGACAATAATAAGGTGGAAAATATATCTTTTTCTGTAGCACTCTCTATGCAGCCTATCCATTAGGAAAGCAGAGTGAATATATTCACACATTCCTTCTGCTTTATATCCAGCTCCAAAACAGCTCCCTGATATCCCAGGATAGGGACAAATGACATTTCGATAAAGACAAAAATAAGATTCCATGTAGTAAATATAAAGCAGGATTTCCATTTTAATTTTAGAATTTCTATTGCCTTTAAGTGGATAAGAAGTATGACTGCATACAGATGATTTCACGCATGTTTGTCTTAGAAACAACTAGATTTTCTCCTTTTTATTTGCTCACCCACCTCATCTTCTCACTGTTAATTCTCTAGATTCCTTGACTATCTTCTTATGCATAATACAGACTTAGGTATTGGTCCATTTCACCTTACTGATTTTAGCATTTCCAAATCATAGTCTTATCTCAGTTATACTGATAGCATGTTATTATGAGTGAGTAGGCATAATATCTTCCACTGTCATCAGTGAAAGGTTCCATTCCTGAACATAGGGAGAACAGTTTAGTAGAACCCTGTAATACCCCTGCTGTTAAGGGAACCAGAAATAAATTCTAGAATGTTGGTTAACGTATGTTTTGAGAAGAGCATAGTTCCCTTCACTATAAAAATGAAAGATGCCATTTGAACCCACATGTATCTGAGGCTACCGTTAAGCATTTTTTTCCCCAACAAGAGGATCCAGAGTTTTCATCAGACTCTCAAAGATGCCCATGATTTTAGTAACACTGAATACTACTACTTAAAATGGTTTTGTGTCTTTTATTACCTAAAAATCTGTTGAGAAAACACATGTAGAAGTACTTTTTAAATTAGTAAAAATAAGATGTCAATTACTTTTTAAAAGAATATTCACACTTATGAATTATTTAAGTAATTTAATCAAAGTGTGTGCTCTGTGCTTTTATAGATCATCTTTATTCAGTTTATCTTTTACTTGTGTGCCCCTGTATCTCAATGCCCTAAGCTAATTATAACTTTGATTAATATATATGTTGAAACAATACCCATGTTGCCTCAATAATTTTCCCTTAAGTCATTGTGCTACTGAACTATTTTTTGATAGAGATTCTTAGCTGGTAAATCTTTTACATTGTCCAGAGAGTCAACGGGGAAAAACAACTATTATCCATAGGCTCAAACTGCCAAATGTTGCTAAAGTAGCTGAGCTGTTGGACTTTTCCTGCAGCTATGGAAGCTTCTGTGAATAGAATTCACTTTTGTTTATAGGGGAATTATGCAACATTGTACTTTCACCATAGCTTCACCCTAGATTCCATGGCCCACAACTCAGGAATCATGGGTGATATTGTTAGACTGCTGATGTCACTTTTCAAGTGTCAAGAACAGGAGGCAAAATATCAAACTGTTATGTATCTTTATGTGAGTAAGTATTTTGTCCTAATTTTTACCCTGACCAAATTTACCTCTTGGCACTATGTTTTGATTGGGGGATATAAAATTTTGTTGCATAAGGCTCTATGTGACAGGAGAGTGTGATATACACAGGTGGAATGTTCTAGGCATCCAGAGAATAACAGGAAAGCAATGATTTTATGACATGGTTGTATCACTAGAGCTGGATGGAGGCATTAATGACAATTTTTTTCTGAGTTTAGATCGGCCAGAAAGACCACATGTTCCAGTTTTGTTTTTTTTTAATCTAAACACTGAACTTTAATGCTCAATAATAATTAAAACACTCCACTCGTATGATATTGGTGATATGACTAATCCCATGTTTATCTGGAGTTGCCTAACAGATGTTTTAGACTTGAACATGGGCACAAATCCAAACTCTTCCATTAACTAGCTTTCTCAGTCATTTAACCTGTCTGAGCCTCTACTTCATTATTTGTTAAATTATGGTGATAATACTTTTCAGGGTTATTATATAGATTCAATAAAATGATAAATGTAAAGTTTATGATAGTATGAAGCACATGGTAGGCCCTACTTAGTGGTAGCTATTTCATTTCTGCTCTTATTAGTAGAATGAAAATGAAAATTTCTATTCCATTTGTTAAGCTTGCCCAATTTCTTATATTTAAGCCACAAAGACCCACAACATCTAACTTGAGAGCAGTCAGTGGTAGTTACAATTCGTGAACTGCTGAAGATTCTAACTTGTTTTCAAACAGTTCTACACAGATAAAATAAGCAACCTAATTCTCTAAGTTCAGAGTTGATTCTGATTCAGTTCATTTTCCCATATGGATCTAGCCATAGGAGTTTCTCTGGCAATCTAATTTTTATAGAGAAGTCATATAATAAAAACACAGTTGTAGTTTATGAATTTTATATAGTTAAATTAGTCTATTAAATTAAAATAATGTTTACTTGGCCTGTGAATTAACATTTGAAGTATAGATTGTTGTGAATCACCTATTGTAATTTTAATAGATAACAGTAAAGGTTTTCATACAGCTTAATTTATATTGAAATTTATAATATTAAATTTTCTTGTATCACTGATTTTCATTTTTATCACTAGGTCACAACTGATAATATAGGTGAATATGTCTGTTCATCTTGTTATGTGTATGTCTTATCAAAGTAACAAATATTTTTATCATTGGAAAATAAATTTTAAATTTCTGTTTTTTTACTAAAATAACTTTGGGAACATAAAGAGTTAACATTTGGAATCAATATCATATTACAAGCTCATCCAGTAATGAGCTGTTGCTTATAGAAAGTTGTTTTATTTACATTAAGTAGTTCTTTTCTACTGTGTCATAATCTGTAACAGGAAGCACAATCTCAGGCAAAAGAAAAGCATTTTTAGAAACTATAGTTAGAAATAACCCATGCTGTTGTCATAACTAGTGGCTTTATTGTTTTCAGAGGCTAACTGTAATCAAAATTATGTTGTATATAATTATTGTTTGGGAGAATTTTTTTTAACCTATGAATCTAAATTTGATTACAAGAAGCTTTTGGGGGGTATAAGTAGGATTCAATTATGCCTTTTTTATTCAGTAAAATACAACTTAGAAGACTTGAACATGTTTTTCATTTTTCACAACATTATGAAGTCGTTTCTTTCACAATAGCATTGGAAACATGTGATTTGAGGAATGATTTATTAGATGTGAATAGCAGAAACTACTAGAAATTTTAATATATCCCAGTGGTGTAGCAGAAACACATTGCTTCAGATACTTCGAACTGTAGGTCTGTCTTCAGCAAGTATATGTTGAATACCTTCAAGGCACTATGCCAAATTCTGCAGGGCATCAAAAGGAGAGAGCCCTTGTTCTCAAGAAATTTACAGTCACATTAGAACAAGGCCTAAGACAAGTCAGTAACTACAGAACAAATGTACTATTCATGCCAGGAGGGAGATAAAAAGCTATCAAGATTCAAAAGAGAAAAACTGTGTATGGTTTTAGGAATCAGGATAAACTTCATGAGGATGACAGTACTTGAGATGGAGAATAAACACCATCTAGATAGGTAGAGAAAAGGCAAGGGCACGAATCAGAAAGAAAATCACAAGCAAAAAAGTAGGTAAGCTCCAGGTATGTTTGGAGAACATTGAATGGCTCGGTTTATTTCCCACAGTGAACTGAAGCAGGGCAGCACTCTGGCAGATAGGGCCGGGAGGGTAGGTTGAGATATTTTGTGGAGTCTTAAAAACCTAGTAAGAGTATAAGAGGAACTGTTGCGGATTTTTAAGATAGAGGTGATAGAATTAAAACTGTACCTTGTAAATTTTAGTTGAGTTTTGATAGAACAGTGACAGAGTGAAGGTGGGGAGATCTCTTGGGAATTGTAGTCTAGATGAATGGTGATAAAGGCCTGAACATAGGGTGATGGAAGTTGATTAGTAGTGGAAAGAAGGAAACAGAAACATTAGAATAGCGTAGGACTTGGCATCCCATCAGAGACATGTAAGTAAAGTGAAAGGGAAGAACCGAAATTGGGACTTATTTCAAGTATTGTTTTCCTAGGAGAACAGAGGTGTCATTAATATAAATAGTGCCATTAGAAGAATTTAGAGCCTTGGAGAAATGATGTATTTTGATTTTGCCTAGTGAGACATAATAGGAAAAAATTTTTTATAAGCGTTTGGAAATGCATTCCAAGAGAAAGGAGGCCAGGGCTTGAAACAGACTTGAGATTGGCCACAGAGAAGGTAGCTGAAGACAAGAGAGGGTTTATTAGTATAATTTACAAGTATCCCTGTCATTACAGACAGAGCCGGGGTAAAGGGAATATACCTGGCATCAAGTTAAGTATGAGCCAGATACCAGTTGTACAGTTTAATGAAAAACGCCTTAGATGAACGTTAGTTACAGTTAAAATCGCATTTAAAAAAAATAAAGCTAAATTTTTATGGATTAAGGCTATCATATGGACAGATTTGAAGGAAAAAAGTCCATCATACAATAAATTTGAAGGTAACATCAGAGTACTTATAAAAGCATTTTTTTTTAATGTAGAAAATTGAAAATACCCACTTTCCTGATTCTATCTACTCATGAATTATATTACCAAAGGAAGAAACAGCACCATGAGAAAGGGTAGTAAGGGCTAAGATTGGAAAAGCAGCCAGGATACTAACAGAGAGCTGCACCAGAACCACAGAGATCATTACATCCAAAAACTCACTGAGCTCACTGGGATGACCTCAGCTCAGTTCTGAGAAGTGTGGATTTGTCCCTCTGTGTTTCAAACACAAGCAAAGGAAAAAATTGTTAGCATAAAAGTAAATTGTTTTTCTTTTCAATTAAAAGAAACTTAAAATTAAATATGCTGTAGATTTTATCTTTTTGCAGATTAACTATTTGGCAAAACTTATACCAAGCAAAAAACATGATATTTTATAACTTGAGCAATCTCACAACGTTTTAAATCGTTTCAGATGTAAAAGATAATTCCTTCAGCCGATCACGGAGTTCAAGTGTAACCAGCATTGATAAAGAATCCCGAGAAGCAATCTCTGCTCTTCATTTCTGTGAAACTTTTACTCGAAAGGCAGATTCAGCCCCCTCCCCATGCTTGTGGGTTGGTACTACATTGGGAACAGTGCTTGTCATTGCACTGAACCTTCCCCCAGGAGGAGAGCAAAGACTTCTTCAGCCAGTAATTGTGTCTCCAAGTGGTATGTATGCTCTGGTGCTATACTTCTTTTGAAGGTTTGCTTTAGTATAATTTAATAGAAGCCTTTGCTTTTCATTTTTGAATCAATCTAAGTCTAAATGGGGATAGTTATAGTCTTATGTTTTTAATTGAAGGAATACATGGAATAAGATTCCAGAATATCATTTACTTATACAGCCATTCAGGTTTTATATTTTTTTAATCCTAGAATCATGTCTAAAATGATTACTACAAAAGAAAATGAGAAAAACAAACAAACAAAAAAAAAACACTTGTTCTACTGCATTCTAGGATACCTCAGAATAGTATGTTCTATAAGCAAAAGGATGGTACATATTTAGAGAAAAAACAGAAAAGTGTATTTTTAAACATTATACACTTGGCTATTTTTAATCTCTATGTGTGAAGTCTTAAAATACATTAATTTTCTTATTTGAAGAATTAGAAAAGGTGATTTAATAAAAAAAATTAAGAAGAAAAAATCTACAGTCTTCCTATATTGAAAATGAGATTGAATTTTATCACATGTATGTGGAATCTGATAGGTCTTGAAATAATTGAGAATTCTGGTTTCCGTTACTAATCTATGCTGATCTAGATAGAAAAAAACAAAAACATGGTTTTGCTTACTAGTGTATTTCTTGTTTATATAGTACATTTTAACAATACTTAGAATTTAGAATTAAAATGTAATTATGATTTCTAGTTCTACCATTTCTGAACTACCTTTACATTAAAGGAACAGTTTGATTTATTCATTCAGCTCAGTAATTTACTATATGCTACATACCTAGTTGTTAGAAAAAGTTACATAATGATGAATTTCTTAGCCAATCTCATTTCTTATTAGTAAACAAGTATATGTATTGGAAAAAACAACTAGAAAGATGAAAATCAAAATGTTGATAGTAATTATCACTGAATAGTGGGATTGGGGGTAATTTTTATTCTTTTTACTGATATGTAGTTTCTAAATTTTCTACAACAGACAGTTTGTGATAAGAAAATGTTTCCAATAAATAAAAAAGAGAGAGGGATTAAATATAAATAATCTACTATTAACTATATTAAAAAATACTTAAGATTTTTCCAACTGGCAATAAAGTCAAATTAGCTGTAAATCTACTTTGATATGAAATAATTTTCATGTGTAAGAAAGAACCTTTGGGTTTCTTTTCAACGTTGGAATCTTTGAGGTTTGTTTTTAATAGGATGCCTATTTTAAAATATAACAATGACATTTATATTATATTATCTCTATTGGAACTATGAGGAGAAGAGAGGTGTTTTCCAAGCAGGTGGGTTTCCATGCCTAAGAGCCTGAAATGGTCTATTTTGTCCCCAACTGTTTTTTGTTGTGGTTTTTTTTTTTTTTGCCTTCAAGAGGAGAACTCAACAATTACCACTACCCTGCTGGAAAACATACTATAATCCTGCCAACTATAGGACAAGCATATATTTAAATATTGGTACATTTTTAGAAAATCTACTTACTGGAATTACTATATCTCATATATGTTCATATGGACTATAAACCATTCCCAAATTAGCAAACCATTTAAAATAATTAAATTGTCTACTTTCCAAACCTGGACAATAGACTAATGCCAGATGTAGCAAATGAATTGCAGGATGCCCAGTTAAATTTGGACTTTAGATAGCATATTTTTTAATATAAATATGTCCCATCTTTCTCTTTGGAAAAATAATGCAGAATTTGGGACACACTTATACTAAAAAAAGTATTGATTGTATATCTGAAATTCAGATTTAACTGGGCATCCTTTATTTTATCTGGCTACCCTGCAATAGACAAAATATATAAATGTGAAGAGGAAAGGAAAATTTTGTCTTCTAAGAAAAATTTTGACAGAACACTGGGATCTCTTCCTCTTAGAAACAAAAGAATACAATATATGGATAATTTTTTGCAAACTATAAAATATAAGTATAAAGTAATAAAATATGAAAAAAATCCTCTAAAATAAAAACTGAAATGCTAAATCGGTTCTATACCCTCCCTTCTATTGCTTTCCAAATCCTTAATAGTATCATTTAGCTTACTTAGAAATGAGCATATATCATATTTACCTATTCAAGGATATGGACGAAAGGGAGTCCCATTAATTAAAGTAAATCAAGAAATATAACTACTAATTTAAGACTGTAAGTTGACCAAAGCAATGTCTGGAGTGTATTTGACCTTTACTGGTAAATAGTTTTTTTGAAGTAATGTTTAGAAATATGTGGAAACTTTTTTTTCTCATTGACCCTGTAGATCAGTTCTGTCCATTAAAAATGCAGTGTGAGCCACATATAGTATTCTAAATTTTCTAGTAGCTGTTTTTAAAAAAGTAAAAAAATTTAAAAAGTGAAATTAATTTTAGTAACATATTTCATTTAGCCCAGTCTATCCAAAATACTATCATTTTAGCATGTAATCAGTATTTTTATATTATTGTGGTATTTTCTTATAATTTTTTCTTTGTACTAAGCCTTCAAATCCAGCATGTATTTCACTCTTACAACATGCCACAATTTGGACCAGCCACACTTCAAGTGGCTAGTGGCTGCCATATTGGACCGTGCAGCTCTAGATGCCATCTGCTTCCTCTCATACTCAATGGTAGTACACTTGCCAGGTATGAGGCCTAGTTCCACACATCCTAGCGTTTATCTGTTTGGTAGCAATTATAGTAGCACTTATTTATTTGGTAGCACTTACTGATATCATTTTCCAGATTCAAATATCATGCTTGAAGTTTGAATCCTATCAGTGAGCCAGTGTACAATTTCGGTTCAGTATACATTCTACATATTTTTGAGTGTCTAGTATGTGTCAGAGTTGGAATAAACATATTTACTGTGGGATTAAAATATTTTTTATTTACTAAAATTACAATTTTAGGTACTATATTGAGGTTAAAAGGGGCAGTCCTGAGAATGGCATTCCTGGATTCCACAGGCTGCTTAATGCCACCCGCATATGAATCCTGGAAAGAACACAATGTTCCTGAAGAGAAGGATGAAAAGGAGAAATTGAAAAAACGAAGACCTGTCTCTGTATCTCCCTCCTCTTCTCAGGAAATTAGTGAAAACCAGTATGCAGTGATATGTTCTGAAAAGCAAGCAAAAGTAATCTCACTGCCAACTCAGAACTGTGCTTATAAGCAAAACATTACAGAGACCTCATTTGTTCTTCGTGGAGATATTGTATCATTGAGTAACAGTATCTGCCTTGCCTGCTTCTGTGCCAATGGACACATTATGACTTTTAGGTAAGAGTTAGATTTTTTCTTTTTTTAAACACAGATATAACATTTCCTCCCTCAACACATAATGTTGCAGAATTATATTCAGTTTGAAAGAAAGGCTTTTATTTGTTTACAGTCTTATACACTGAGAATTTATTTTCTTTCAGTTCATAGTGAACAAGTATGTGAGGAAAACAAATCAGTTTTATCTCCCACTCAGGTGCACTAAATCATAAGGTTTATAAGTTCCCTGCTATTTTTACCTCCTCTAGTATTTGTTCAAGACTAAAACCTACCTGTTTATTAACAAGTTTTTAATTTTTTTCTCAAGTTTGCCAAGTTTAAGACCTCTATTGGATGTGTATTACTTGCCCCTTACCAATATGCGGATAGCCAGAACGTTCTGCTTCACCAACAATGGACAAGCATTATATCTTGTTTCACCTACAGAAATCCAGAGACTCACTTACAGTCAAGAGACCTGTGAAAATCTTCAGGTAAATAACAATAATATTACTATAATTTCTTCAGAGGTGAAATATTTTCTAAGGTCCCTTATATTGTCCATCCCTTATACTCACAGCAGTGAACAAATAGGCCTACATGAGAAAACTCAAAGCCTTTCTTGAGAGTTTGAGAGCACATGTTTTGAGATTGGTGATAAAGTGTCTTCATCAAACTCTTATTATAAGAGGGACTCCATCTCCTTGATCCATATTTTTTCTCTCCAGTGATGTCAAAGAAATACAAAATACTACATACATTTTATACCCACTCTCCACATAGAATAAGTATCTATTATACAGAAACAAAAAAATCCTTTTTAAAGACCTACATTAATGTGAAGATAATTGTATCTCTTTTAGAGTAAATGTGTCATTCCTTCTCATACTCTGTAGTCATGAGGATGTATATGCATTATAAGAAAAAATAAGATTTGATAGGTTTCCTCTGAATATTTTTGTTCATCTATTTGTGAGAGATTACAAATTCTTTAAATACAAAACTATATCTTTTTTAAATATCGAGTGCTTTATTTGCTTGCATATATATTAGAAATTATCGGTTTAGCGTCAACTTTTAAAATAAAAGTGCTCTTAAAATGTTGTAGCTAAAATGTTAATCGATATTTGATATTTAGAGGAAACCGTTATTTAAGGGAACTTCATAATGAAAGCTTTTGCAATTTATCAGCCGTATTTTCCTGGTTTATAAAATTGAATTTGTGGCTTATTTTTAGAACATGAGCTTTAGAGTCAAGAAGACTGAATTTAAGTCCTAGCCATGCTAGTTACACAATTATGTGACGTTAGACAGGTTTCTGTGTCTGAGCTTCATTATCTTTAAAATGAGGATAGAAGTAACATCTAATGTCATAGGGCCTGATGTAAATTAAAGGAGATAATACACGTAAAGTGCTTATTATTAGCACAGTGCTTAGTACTGAATATATGTTCAGTGTCAGATGTTTGTGTTATTTCAGTAAGGTAGACTATACTAGAAACATACTCTTAAATGATATCATTATAAATCTTGAGAGTGAAACAAAATTACATATCTGATATATTAAATTCCCATTTACATTTGGGTGGATGTGTTTTTTTAAAGATTCCTAAATTTCTGAATTAAAATTATGCTTTTTATGGGAAAGGTAAAATTTTCCTTAGTGTTTTCTTTCATTAGTAAAATGTTACTCTATTAAGAAATAATATGGACAATTGAATATATTCTTAATTCATTTCAGTCTGAAATGTGGTCTTAATTCAACTACTCAAAATTCTAAACTTCATCACTTTTCTGGAATCAATTTATTCTATCCTTGGATCAGTGTTTTATTATTTTAGTAAAAATCAATAGCAGCTACAGCAACTTTACCTATTTATGTTTACCTACTATTAACTGGTCACTTAATAGTACACTCAATTTATGTTGATAACTATCTGCTATATGCCTTCATGATATGGTAAGTGAGAAATGAACTCTGTTCAAGGACCTTGTGATAGAATGTTTTCTTTGGGCAATATTGGCATTTTATTTACCTCTGTATTTTCAGTGCCTAAAAATAATGCCTTGTTAAAAACCTGTTGACTAACGAACTCTGTGGTTTCCAGAGAACCCTATTACATTGTGCATTTATTTAACTTTAACCAAAAAAAAATTAGGAAGATATTTATAAACATTAATGGAATTTTTAGCCAAGATGGAATAATAGGAACCAGATTAACCCTCCTGCCTGAAACCACAAAGCATACACAAACATGAAATAATAGTTTTCAAGATCCTAGACATCAGGCAGTGAAATGAAAGTAATCCCTGAGAGACAGGAAGCAAAAGAGGTGCCCCAGCATTCATGCCTTGATAGAGTTTCCAGAACGTTGCAGAGAGAGAACACTAGAGATCTACAAAGGGTGCAAGAGTACTCCGTAGAGTTCTGTTCAGCATATACGTATGGATAAACTCTCTGGCCAGAGAAAGAACCATCTGAAAGGAATAGAGGATTAGAGGGAAACACGCCTTTTCCCAACAGCCAGATGGGAAAAACTTATAATTCATTTATGAGTGTTTTAGTTTCCTAAGGCTGCTGTAACAAATCACCACAAACTTGGTGTCCAAAAACAACATAAATTTATTCTCTTACACTTCTGAAAATTAGAGGTCTGAAATAAGTTTCACTAAGCCAAAATCTAGAGAAGAATCTGTTCTTTGCCTCTTCCCTCTTCTTGTAGCTGCCAGCATCCCTTGGCTAGGGGCCGCATTACTCCACTCTCTGCCTCCGAGGTCACATTGCCACCTCCTCTTGTGTGTGTCCAATCTCCCTCTGCCTCTCTTTTTAAAAAGACACTTGTAATTGGATTTAGGACTCATCCAGATGATTCAAGATAATTTGCTCGTGGCAAAATACTTCATTACATCTACACAGACCCTTTTTTCCTTACAAGGTAACATTTATAGTTTCCAGGGATTAGGACCTGATGCCTTTAGATGACCATTTTTCAGCAGACTTCAATGGGAAATTGGGTAAAGTACTCAGGAAGGTCTTGGCTCATTAGGGAGGAATACTTAGCCTTAAACTGAGCACTGTTCCAGAGTTGCCTAACAAATCATGAAAGCAAGACCCAAAAGGGTCAGAATGTTTCCTAGTATCCCAGAATGAAGCTCAAGATGACTCACAGTAAATTAAAAATATTCAACACCCAACAAAATAAAAATCATAATGTCTGGCATCCTGTCAAATGACCAAGCATGCAAAAAGATAGGGCAGCATGACCCATAATGAGAAGATTAATCAATCAATAGAAACCAAGTCATAACTGACACAGACACTAAAATTAGCGCAGAAAGACATTAAAGCAATTATAACTGTATTTCATGTGTTTAAAAAGTTAAGTAGGAATAGAGAAGATATAGAGGCCAAAGTTGAACTTCTAGAGATGAAAATCCACAGTGTTAGAGTTGAAAAATATACTGGATGGAATTAACAACAGATTAGACATTACAGAAGAAAAGATTAGGTAACTTGAAAGCACAGCAATAGAAAAAAACAATTGAGCATTTATACTTGGAAAATTTATAGCACTGAAACACCTATATTATAAAACAGTATATTAGAAAAGTTCTCATCAAACCAGTGACTTCAGCTTCTACCTTAAGAAACAGAAAAAGAAGAGCAAGTTAAACCCAAAGTAAACAGAAGAAAGAAAATAGTAAATATCCAAGTGGAAATCAATGAAATAGAAAACAGGGAAGCAATAGAAAAACATCAATGAAACCAAAAGCTTGAGCTATAAAACCAGTAAAATTGGTCTCAAGCCAGACTGATTATGAAGAGAGAAGTGACTTACCAATATCAAGAATGAGAGAAGTGACTACTGTAGATTCTACAAATGTTAAAATGGATAATAAGGAAATATTATGAACAACTTTAGGCCAATAAATTTAAAAACCTGGATGAAATGGGCAAATTCCTTGTGAGACACATATTACCAAAGCTCACTCAAGAAGAAATAAATAACCCGAAGAGTACTATAGGGAAATTGAAGTTAGAAACCTTGGACAAAGAAAATTCTGGGCCCATGTGTCTTCACTGGTGAATTCTATCAACATTTCAGGAAGAAATAGTACCAGTTCTATACAAAACTCTTCCAAAAATTAAAGTGGGGAAATGCTTCCCAACTTGTTAATGGTAGGTTCATAGAATATGGTACCAAAACCAGACAAAGATTTTAAAGTAAAGAAAATTGCTTATAGACCAATATACTTCACAAATATAGATGTTAAAATTCTAAAGGAAATTTTAGCAAATTGAATCCAGCGGTATATCAGAAGGATAATTCTGGTCATGATAATTCATCATGACCAAGTAGGATTTATCCCGGGAACATGGAGTTGACTTCACATTTGTAAATCGGTCCATGGAATTCACCATATTAGTAAACTAAAAAAATAGGAAGCAGTTGACAAAATCTAACATCCATTCCTGATTTAAAAATAGTCAAACAAGGAATAAGTGGGAACTTAAAGGGCATCTAGGGAAAATCTACACCTAACGTAATACTCACTGTTGAGATACTGAATTCTTTTTTCCTTAAAATCGGAAGCTAGAAAGGGATGTTCGCTCTCAACACTTCTATTCAGTGTTGTATTTAAGGTTCTAGCCAGTGCATTCAGGCAAGAAAAAGAAAGAAAAGTCATCTCGATCGGAAGGGAAAAAATAAGCCTGTTGTTATTCACAGGTGACACGATCATCTATGTAGGAAATCCAATGAAATCTACTTCTAAACACTACTAGAATTTGACAAGGATGCAGGGTATGAGATCAATATGGGGAAGAAATTTATTTCTTTACTAGCAATGGACATTTGGAAATGAAAATTTTTAAAACACCACTTATAATAGGAACGAAAAATATGAAATACTTTGGGATAAATCTGACAAAAAATATGAACGACTTCTACATTGAAATTCACAAAATATTGAAAGAAACTGTTAATAACCTGAATAAATTGAAATATGTTCTTGGGTCACAAAACTCAATATTAGGATATTGATTCTCCCAAAATTGACCTATAGATTCAAGGCAATCCAAAACAAAATCCAAGTGGGATTTTTTTTTTTTTGTAGGAATTGACAAGTTTACTTGAAAATTCATGGAAATGTATGGGAGTAGGCAGAATAGCAGAAAAACTCAAAAAAGAATAAAGTTGAAGGGCTAACACTACCTGATTTTAAGAACTATTATAAAGCTACAGTGATCAAAAGAGCATGATATTGGCATCAAATTAGATAAATAAATCAATGGAACAGAGTAGAGAGTCTAGAAGTAAACCCACACATACCTGGACAACTGATTATTTTTGTTTCTTGAAGTATAGTTGATGTATAATATTATGTAAGTTATAAGTGTACAATATAGTGATTCACAATTTTTAAAGGTTATATTCCACTTATAGTTATTATAAAATATTAGCTATATTCTGTGTGTTGTACAGTATATCCTTTTAGCTTATTTTATACGTTATAGTTTGTACCTCTTAATCCCCTATCCCTATGTTGCCCCTGTCCCCTTCCATCTCCCCACTGGTAACCACTGGTTTGCTCTCTATATCTGTGAGTCTGCTTTTTTGTTATATTCACTAGTATGTTGTAGTTTTTAGATTCCACATATAAATGATATCATACAGTATTTGTCTTTGCCTGACTTATTTCACTTAGCATAATGCCTTCCAGGTCCATCCATGTTGCTGCAAATGGCAAAATTCCATTCTTTTTTATGGCTGAGTAGTATTCCTGTGTGTGTGTGTGTGTGTGTGTGTTGCATCTTCTTTATCCATTCATCTGTTGATGGACACTGAGGTTGCTTCCATATCTTGGCTGTTGTAAATAATGCTGCTGTGCATGTATCTTTTCAAATTAGTGTTTTTTATTTTTATAAAAAACATATGTAATATGTAACCAGGAGTGGAATTACTGGGTCATATGATAGGTCTATTTTTAGTTTTTTGAGAAACCTCCATACTGCTTTCCACCATGGCTGTACCAATTTACATTCCCACCAGCATTCCTAGTGTACAGGAGCTCCTTTTTCTCCACATGGGCAACTGATTTTGACAAAGACAATGCAATGGAGAAAGAATTGCCTTTTCAACAAATTATGCCAGAAAATTGGATGTTAAAATGCAAAAAAAAAAAAAAAAATGAGATTTGATCCATGCCTCTCACTGTATACAAAAATTGATGGATCAAAATGGATCATAGACCTACATGTAAATCCTAATACTGTAACACTTCTAGAGGGAACCTAAGAGAAGATCTTTGTTAACTTGAGTTGGGCAAAGATTTCTTAGCTATGACACCATAAAAGAACAAATTGATAATTTCAACATCAACAAAATTTAAAAGTTCTGCTCTTCAAAAGACACTTAAGAAATAAAAAGATAATCCATAGACTGGAAGAAAATCTTGGCAATGTGTCTGATAAAGGATCTGTATCTAGAATATGTAAAGGACTCTTAAAGCTCAATAGAAAGAAGACAGACAACTCAGTAAAAACATGGGCAAAATATTTGGACAAATGCTTCACCATGAAGAGATGCTTGACATCATTAGTCATTAGAGAACTGCAAAGTAAAACCACAATGAGATATTGTTAAACACTTACTAGAAAGGCTAAAATTAAAAAGAATACCATGCTAAGTTTTGGCAAGGATGTAGAGAATATAGAACTCTAATACACTTCTGATAGGAATGAAAAAACAAAAACAATACAACCACTTTGGAAAACAGCTTAGCAGTTTTGTAAAAAGTCAAACATCAATGAACAAAAGACATAGTCATTCTACTCCTAGTTTTTTAACCCAAGAGAGAAGTAAATTTATATTCATAGCTGTTTTATTTGTACTAGTCAGAAACTGGAAGTTACCCAAGTGTCCATCAACAGATGAATGCATGATCAAATTATAGTATATCCATACAGTAGAATACAACTCAGCAATAAAAAAGAGTGAAATGTTGGTAACATTCAGTATCATGGATGAATCTCAGAACAGTTATGCTGAGTGAAATAAGCCAAGCAAAGAAGTGTACACATTGTATGATTCTATTTACATAAAACTAAAGAAAATACAAATTAATCTGTGGTGAGAGAAAGCAGATTGGCAGTTACTTAGAGATAGGAGGTCGAGAAGGGGGTTGAGAGAAGGTCTTACAGAGAGGCACAAGGAAATGCAAGTGATGGATATTCACTTTCTTGATGGTGGTCGTGATTTTACGGGCATATGTGTATGTCAAAACTTGGCAATTTTTACACTTTAAGTATATGCAGTTTATTATGTCAATTACCTCAATAAAACTATTTTTAAAAATTAATGGATTTCAGGACTTTTTATTAGCATTAAAGTGCAGTTAGTCAAAAGTATATGTTTATGGATCGAAATACTTAAATTTCTTTCTACAGCATTATTCTAACCATATCTTGAGTGAAAACACAAGGAAAATTTACAAGTTGTCTTTCAAATTGATGACTTGATTTATCTGTGAAACTTAAATAAAACTTACCATAATGATAAAGAGGTGGAACATACCGATTAATTCAGTTTAAACAATTAAGTTAACAACTGTTCTAAGCACCTCAAGATTGTAACTTATAAACAAAACTGCATGTGTTCACTGTAAAAAATCGATGACAGTTGAACTGTTTAGGTTCTCTTGAATATATTATGCAGCAATACTGAAATTTATTACTGTGCTTATCTTGGAAGATATTTATGTAGTCTCAATATTCTTATAACAGAGAGTTTTCTTAATCAAAGTTATTAAAATCAGTGATTATTTGATGTAATAAAAAGAGTTTAGTTATTATAAATAATACTGCTGTGTATATTGGTGTTTTCATTTTCTTCAGATATATACTGAAGAAAATGGAATTTTGGATCATACGGTAGTTCTGTTTTTAGTTTTTTGAAGAACTTCCATACTGTTTTCCATAGTGGCTGCACCAATTCACATTCCCACCAAGAGTGCACTATGGTTTCCTCTCCTCCACACCCTTACCATCATTCATTATTTATAGGCTTTTTGATGATAGCCATTCTGACAGCAACCAAGATATGGAAGCAACCTAAGTGTCCCATCAGCAGGTGAATGGATAAAGAAGATGTGATAGATAGATAGATAGATAGATAGATACATGCATACATACATACACACATACATACACACACACACATACAATGGAGTACTACTTAAACATAAAAAAGAATGAAATTTTTCCAGTTGCAACAACACATATGGACCTGGAGGGTATTGTGCTAAGTGAAATAAGTCAGACAGAGAAAAACATACTGTACATTATCACTTATGTGTGAAATCTAAAAAATAAAACAAATGAATGAATATAACAAAACAGAAACAGACTCACAGATAGAGAAAACAAACTAGTGGTTACCGGTGGGGAGAGGGAAGAAGGGAGGGACAATATAGGGGTAAGGGATTAAGAGGTACAAACAACTATGTATAAAATAAATAAGCTCTAAGGATATATTGTACAGTACAGAGAATATAGCCAATATTTTGTAATAACTTTAAATGGAGTATAATCTATACAAATATTTAATCACTCTGTTGTACATCTGAAACTAATATTATAAATCAACTGTACTTCAATTTAAGAAAAAAAGAGTAGTGACAAACAAAGCACTTACATTGACTCATTCATGAAATTAGTCCTATATTTTACCACTTAAGCTTATAAACACAAATGACAAATGAAATCCAACTGTCTAACATCAAACAAGTATACTTGTTTCTATATATTCATATTTTAGAGTAGTTTAAAAGTTCCAGACATCGTTTCAGAGATACAGTTTCCCATTACTAGATGTAGAGAAATCTCAGATAGTACAAATCTATTTCGATTTCACCAACATGTATTAGTCATTAAAGTTAAGTGTTCTAAAGCATAAATTTATCATAATTAAAATCCTTATTTAGATACAAGTGAAAAAATACCTATAGATACTATTTTATATTCTTGAAATATGTACGTTTTTAACATCAATACTTCTCCCCAAATTCTAATACTAACTGCAGACAGTGCAGACTCATTAAGAAATACCTAATTTTTTTTTTTACATCTTTATTGGAGTATAATTGCTTTACAATGGTGTGTTAGTTTCTGCTTTATAACAAAGTGAATCAGTTATACATATACATATGTTCCCATATCTCTTCCCTCTTGCATCTCCCTCCCTCCCACCCTCCCTATCACACCCCTCCAGGCGGTCACAAAGCTCCGAGCTGATCTCCCTGTGCTATGCGGCACTTCCTTCAAAGATATCTATTCACAATGTTAATCTAATGATAAATGACTTGCATATTTTCTAATTTGTTTCATCCCTATGTGAAAGGAGATTTTTCTATTTAGTGTATACATCATTGAGTGTCTGATCTTGGAATTGTATGTTATCTTCAGTTTATTAAAGATAATCTTCATTATCTTTAATCCTGGTAACATTCCCGAGAGGTAAGTATTTTTATCACTTCTTTATAAAGTTGAGGAAGCCAGTTCCCTGGGAGACTGATTTGCCTAAGCTTCCTCTGCAAGTAAAAGTCAGAGGTGAGAGTCAAACCCAGGTCCACGTGGTTCCAAAGTTTATACTCATTCCAGTACACTGTAGTGATTCTTGATTTATAACTGTAATCTTTGGATTTTTAAATTTCTTAACTTTACATTTGTAAGATTGCAAGCTCATTAAACACCAAATAAATTAAGAGCTGTAAACCATAATTCTAAAGTGAGGTAAATTTCAAAAAACATTTTTATGCTGTGACTCTCTCTCTATCTCTCTATATATATATGTCATATTACTCTTGATTTAGCATAAAAGACACTCAAATGGTAGCTATTTGCCATTTGTTTTATCAATTTAATAGATACAGTTTAAATTAGAATCTGTGAAGTACAGTATAAAAAAGATTGGAAATATGCCTAAAATCATCTTCTTTATATAGGCTAATATAAATTTGAATTAAATAATAGGTATTAGTATATTCTATGGTGGGTTTTAGCAAGTTTGATTTATTGACTTCAGGAGGTTTTTCGTTCTACTTTTACTCCACTTTATAGAAATCCAGAGGAAGAGAATGAAAATGTAAAGCCTTTAATCCACTTCAACATTATAAATGAAACTCTGTGTTGTATAGTGTTAATATATATTTCCTTTCATTTATAATCTGGTTGGAGAGACAGCATTAATATGGATAATACTGAGAATTCCCTCATGGTTCAACGGTTAAGACTCCGTTCTCTCACTGCCGTGGGCCCGGGTTCAATCCCTGGTTGGGGAACTAAGATCCCACAAGCTGCGCGGTGCGGCCAAAAATATATATATGTGTACAGATATACCTAAATGTAAAATCTTTGGACATCCTTTATTAACTTTCTTAGCCCAGCCCTAAGGAAGAAACTCTAAAAAATACATACTTTAGCTCCAACTGTAATAATGTAATATCAGAATACAACAGAACTATCTGGAACCAGTGGTGTACTTGTCCTTTGTATCATAGCTACTTCTCTTTAATGGGCAGAAATGCAATCCCAAAGCCTCACTATACTTTTATTTTGCTTCTAAAGCTTCCCAAAACTGCCTTGCAAATAATATTGCTACCATCCTTTTTTTTTTTTTTTTTTATAGAAACTCCTCTTCCCTCTTTATGTCTCATCTACAAAGTCAGTAAGATGTCAGCAATTTTTCTTGTCTCCTGACTTACTTTTACCATTTCTGTGCTCTGAAAAATATTGACAAAAATTTCAGAAAACTCTGACAATATAAAAAGAAACCTTTCCATCTCCCTGCCAGATTTCCAAAATTCCAGGTTTATGTTGGCATAATTCTCTTCCCAGCATTTGTTTATGAAAAAAGAAGTATGTATGTCTTTCTAAACTACTAATTTTCTGACTCAGCTATTTTGGATAATTCCAAGACTGTGTATCATCATTACACTGGACTTTTCAACTTGCTAATAGATTTTCTTCTTTCTAATTTAAGAAGACCTAGTTATTAATCCAGTTACCAATTCCTGATAAGAGTTATATGAACACTTTGTCATTAAGATTGGAATCTCCTTACAATTTAAGCAGGAATATCATCTTTGCTTAAAATGTGAAAAAAGTAATCTAGCCAAAGTAGCAAGCAGCAAGTTATTCTTAGTCAAGTTAGTCTTAATAACTTACTGTTTGACCAAGTCAGAATGTTCTAGATCTGATCATTTGAAGTGTACTCATTGTTTGTGAACCTCAACAGGTAATGTAAGTTTGAGTTAAAGAGTTTACAGTGATGGTTTTGTGAATTATAGTTTAGTGTCCCTGAAGCTTTAACAATTACAATTTGTTTTGATTTTAAAGGAAATGTTGGGTGAACTCTTCACTCCTGTAGAAACACCTGAAGCACCAAACAGGGGATTCTTTAAAGGCTTGTTTGGAGGTGGTGCACAATCTCTTGATAGAGAAGAACTATGTAAGTTGATTTATTTAATTTGGATAATATGTCTATAAAACAGAAACATCCAAGCCATATAAATTTTTCTTACATGTATAAATTATGTTCACCTTTTTCCTCTCTGTCACAACAATTGATAGACCCAAGTTTTTGCAAAATACATAAAATTATATTCTGCCATATTCTAACTCAAGTCAGGGGAATAGTTTACTCTGGAAACCAAAATCGGAATGGCTTCAGGTGACTAAAAAGGAATATTCACAGCTTTAAATGAATAATTTTTAAAATACTTTTGACTTTCATTAAATATGATCTACATTATTTTAATTCTGTAATTGACTTTAGTTGATGACCTTAACTTTGAAAACGTTTTTACTTAAACATTTATTTTATCTTACAAAACTTCCAGAATTAGTCTCATTGCACTTAGAAGGTTATTTAAAATATAAAATCTGGTTCATCTACTACCTTCCATAGAATTGGCACAAATCAGAAATTGGTCCTTGAATGAACTAATGAATCAATGAATGTCTGACCTTTCTTTCAAATAGGAGCTCTTAGCTATCCTTGAATTTTTATTTTCTTTTATTCTTTATTTTTTGCTAGAATATTTTAGAATTTCCCTTTTCTGTTTGGTTGACTAGAAAGACTGTAAGATTAAATACCAGCAAGTAAGTGTGTAGTGCAAGTTCATTTTAAAAACTTACCCAAATGATTGTTCAGTCATCTGGGTAATGAGGATTGGTCAGTTTTAATTCATTTAAAAAATGAAGACTGTTCTTCAAGTCACGGGGGGACGGATATTTTAGAATAACATTCTTACTGAGGTTAATAGACAAAGTTATACAAAATTCAAACATATATACATTTTTTATTTCTCGAAAACATCGAAGAGCTAACAGTATAGTGGAGACGGTATCCGTGGGGAAAGGTGGTGAGCGTGGCAACCTGAGGCCACTTTTACCCTGGAGTACTTTGCTAATCTAAAGCAGCAAGCTGAGATTCTAAACTGTGTTAGGACTAGCAAGGTAGGCTCCCAGAATTGGCTAAGATGGGAACCCTGATAAATAACTCTTTCTCTTTGCAAAGACCCCAAAGGGCCACAGCTTAAGAGTAAAGGTGAACTGGAAGTAAATCAGCACATACAGACACACAGACTTTCAGCTCAGCCTGAGATGATCTGAGTGGCCCGGAAAACTTTCAACTTCAATTAAGATTTTTTCAAACTGCTAAAGTCCCCAGCAACTGGCAGATTCCAATGAAAATGTTCTCTAAAGAAAGATAACATATTCAGAGTCCTCATATCATTTTTAGAAATAGTTTTTCAAATATGTAGTCAGGTAATCTGGAATACTAGGAATCAACACCATGATCAATAAAACAGAAAAAGCCAAAGCAGAATCACAGGTACTTCAAATATTGGAGTCATCAGACACAGACTATAAAATAATTATTCATATTATGTTCAAGAGGATAAGTATCAATACCGTGCCTGAACATTTTATCAGGTAACTGAAAGCTATACAATCAATACAACAAATGTGTAAAAGACTAAAATGAAATTCTAGAAATGAAAGATTCAGAAACCAAGATTAAAAGCTTAGTGGATGAATTTAACCACAAATTAGACACAACTGAAGAAAGAATTACATAACTTAAACGTACGTCAAAATAAAACATCCAGAATGTAGCACAGAGAAACAAAAAGATGTAAGATACATAGGAGAAGATAAAGGAAATAGAAGTTGCAGTGAGAGGGGCTAACATATGTTAGACCTTCTCAAGAAGCAGATAGGAAAGAATGTGAAGAAGAATCAATATGTAAAGAGATACAGCTGGGAATTTTTCAGAATTGATAGAATACAGCACTTCACACATAAGAAGCCAATTAATTCCAAGAGGGATATTTTTTAAAAATCCACAACTAGATAGGTCACATGAAAATAATGTGCATCAAAAACAAAGAAAAACTTTCAAGTGGCTAGAGAAAAATGATAGGTACCTTTTAGCAAGTTATGGACTGAGTTCTCAACAGCCAAGGTAATAGGATGATCTTCTATCATCCTATTATCAGAAGATAGTACTTAATCTAGAACTATATACTGAAAAGAAAATATTCTTCAAGAACGAGAGAGTTTTAGACAAGTGAACAAATAAGCCTCACTATCACACTAAAGGGAATGCTAAAGGATGTACTTCAAATAGAGGGAAAATAATCCTGATGGAATGTCAGAAATATAGGAGACAATGCTTTGGAAAGAAAGTAATAAATACATGCATAATTATAATTACTGAAATCTTTATAAACTGTAAAGCAAAGTCTTGTGGTATGTGTATACACATATAAATAAACAATGTGATCCAAAATATTGCATAAAATCAAGGAAATTAGAAAGGATAAATGGATTTGAGGTGATCTGAGATCCCTGCATTTTTTGAGAGACTTGTAAAAAGATCTATTAGCATTAATAAGTTAAGGATTCTTGTTGTCATTTCTAGGGTGACCTCTGTAACCTAGAAAAGTAGTACATAACTTGATGAATAGCAGGAAGATCACAGTCCTTCCAAAAGGAGGGAAGAAAGAACACAAAACAGGTGAGATAACTAGAAAACACATGAAGGATGGTAGATTTACTTAAATATAAATAACTGTAGTAAATGTAGGTAGAATAAATATTCTAGTTAAAAGATAGAGACTATCAGACTAAATTTTAAAAGAAGGATAAGTATATTGCTCACAGAAGACACATTTAAAATATAAGAGATAAATACTACCAAATGTAAAATAGATAGCTAGTGGGAAGCAGCTGCATAGCACAGGGAGATCAACTCCTTGCTTTGTGACCACCTAGAGGGGTGGGATAGGGAGGGTGGGACGGAGACGCAAGAGGGAGGAGATATGAGGATATATGTATATGTATAGCTGATACACTTTGTTATAAAGCAGAAACTAACACACCGTTGTAAAGCAATTATACTCCAATAAAGATGTTAAAAAAATTTTTTTAATAAAAAATAAAATATAAGAGCACAGAAAGATTGAAATTTTAAAAGGTAGAAAAGCACAAACGCAAATGAATCATCTGCCTGGTACAACTATGTTAATATCAGAAAGAGTAAACATTAAGGCATTATTAAGTATACCTAATATTTTGACTTCAGTATATATAAAAAACAAATATGGACATAACTGCTAGAAGAGACAATTTCTCAATCATAGTGGGGACTTCTAAAATATATCCATTGATTGAGATATAACAGCAGATAAAAAATAGGTTGCAAGGGTACAGAAGATATTAACAACACAATGAAGGAACTTAAACCTAAAGAACATTGCAGAATATACATTTTCAAACACATACAGAATGTTCATAAAATGTATTCTATTGATATTTGTAGGGAAATTATAGATGAATACTGAAGTATTTTGGAGTAAAATATCAATTTCTATAATAAATTTTTAAGTATTCCATTCAAAAATTATATATATACAGACATAGTCAAATGGCAAAAAAAATAAAATGTTATCTATTACCAAAATTAGGTCATGGATATATGGATGTTTATTATACAATTCTTTTTACTTTCCTGTATGTTTGAAACTTACATTATAAAAAGTTAGGGTTTTTTTTTAAGTTTACATTATGTTAGATGATTTTTTTAAAAAATCAACAGATTCCAATGGATTAGAATTAAGAATGTGTGATCTAATCACAATGCAGATGATATGTCAAGACCAAGTTTGCATTGTTCCAGGAATTCAAAGCTGATTTATTATTTTTTAAAAAGTTAATTGGTAGTTCACCACATTAACAGATTAAAGAGAAAAATCATACCACCACCACAATAAATGCAAAAGAGATGTGTTAAAATTCAGTATCCATTCATGATAAAAATTCCTAGAAAGTAATTTGATAAATTATAGCTACAAATGCTACAACATTTAACTATCAAAACTCTATAGCAAATATCACACTTAGTACAGGAACATTAAAAAATATTTTAAATTTTTCCTTTGACATAAGGTATGAGATATAATTCTGTTACCACATATATTCAACAATGTATTAAAGTCCCTAGAGACTTTAAAAGGGAACTAAAAAGAAATAAAAGGTACAATAATAGGATAGGGAGAACAAAATAATCACTTGTGAATGTTTGATATGATGACATATTTAGAAAGCCTAAAATATCTGTAGCTAAATCATTAGAAATAATAGTTTAGTAAACTGACTAGATATAATCAGCATATAAAAATAAAATTCATTCATATCATATTAACGGTAAAAAATGAAATTTTAAAAATTGCTCTTTGTATTAGTTTTCCATTGCTGCTATAACAAATTACCACAAACTTAGTGACTTGAAACAACAGAAATTCTATTATCTTACAGTTTTATAAGTTAGAAATCAACATGGGTCTCACTAGTGTGTTACCAGGACTGTGTTCCTTGTTGGAGGCTTTAGGAGAGAATGGTTTCCTTGCCTTTTTCAGCTTCTAGAGGCCATCCACATTCCATACCTGGTGATGCCTTCCTTAATCTTCAAAGCTAGCAACTTTTTTGCATCTCTCTGTTTTTCTGAAGCCACATTTCTCTGCCCACAGCTGGGGAAAGCTCTTTGCTTTTAAGAACACATGTGATTATACATTGGGTTTACCTGTATAATTAGTCTACCTTTAGGTCTTTAACTTAATCACATCTGCAGAGTCCCTTTTCCTACGAAGGTAACATATTCACAGGTTCCAGGAATTAGAGTGTCGTCATCTTTGGGGGTTTGGGGGGGCATTATTCTACCTACCACAAGAGTATCAAAAAAAATCAAATACCTAGAAATAAGTCTTAACAGAAGATGTTCAGGGACCTCCATGGGGAAGGTAGAAAATTATCGAACTTCGTTGAGAGAAGTTAATGACCCAAATAAATGAAGAGGTATACCATGTTCGTGTGGTAGAAGATGCAATAAGAACATCCCTTCTCTCAAAACTGATATATGCATGTACACAAATAAACATTTAATGAAGTCCTTATCAACACCCCCCCAAATTTTGTAACTGATTCTAAATTTTATATAGGAATTCAAAGGGTCTCACTACTTCTATTAACATTATACTAGAGGCTTTAACCAGGACAATTAGGCAAGAAAAGTAAATACAGGCATGCAGGTCTGGAATGGAAGAAGTAAAATTACCTCTCTTCACAGATGACATAACCCTGCATATAGCAGATCTTAAGGAAACCACACACACACACAAAAAAACATTCTAGGGAGTTCCCTGGTGGTCCAGTGGTTAGGGCTTGGCACTTTCACTCCTGTAGCCCCAAATTCAATACCTGGTCAGGAAACTAAGATCCCACAAACTGCACTGCGTGGCCAAAAAATTTTTTAAATTAAAAAATTTTTTAAAACACATTCTAGCCAATAAACAAGTTCAGCAAGATTTTATACAAGATCCATATAAAGAATCGATTGCATTTCTGTACACTAGCAATGAACAAACCAAAAATTAAATTAAGCAAACAATTTCATTTATAATAGCATCAAAAAGAAAAAATACTAAAACATATACTAAACATATGGAAAACATATACTAAAACATATACTAAAAACTTCGAACATCATTTAAAGAAATTAAGACATAAATAAATGGATTAATATCTTACATTCATGGATTGGAATATTTAATATTGCTAAGATGGCAGTACTCCTCAGGTTGATCTATACATTCAATGCTGTCCTTGTCAAAGTCCAAGCTGGTTTTTTGAAGAAAGAAACAAGCTGTTCCTAAGATTCATATGGAAATGGAAAGGATCCAAAATAGCCACACACACACAATTTTTTCTGAAAAGAAGAAAGAAGATACAGAACTCACACATTTTGATTTCCAAAGCTGCTACAAAGCTGTAATCATCAAGAGGGTGTGGTACTGGCATTAGGGTAGATACATAGACATGGAATAGAATTGAGAGTCCAGAAGTAAGCCCATACATGTATGGTCAATTGATTTTCTACAAGGATACCAAGAAACTTCAATGGTGAAAGAGTGGTCTTTTTGACAGATGGTGTTGGGACAATGGATATCCACATGCAAAAGAATGGATTGGACCCCGACCTCACACCATACACAAAAATTAACTCAGAGTGGATCAAAGACCTGTGTAAGAGCTAAAACTATAAAACTCTTAGAAGAAAACCTAAGTATAAATCTTTGTGACCTTAGATTAGGCAATGGTTTCTCAGATATGACACCTAAATCATAAGCAACCAAAGAAAAAAATAGGTAAATTGGATTTCATCAGAATTAAAAGTCAAAAAAGATAGTCTGATATCTCATAAGAGTCTAATATCGAGTATTAAAAAATTCTTACAACTCAACAATAAAAAAACAAATAGCCCAATTTTTAAATGGGCAAAAGGTTTGAATAGACTCTTCTCCAAAGAAAAGATACAAATGGCCAATAAACACACAAAAAGATGCTCAATATAATTTGTCATTAGAGAAATGCAAATCAAAACCACAATGAAATACCACTTCACATTGACTAGGACGGTTGTAATCAAAAAGATGTACAGTAACAAATCTTCTCAAGGATATGGAGAAATCAAAACCCTCACAAGTTGCTGGTGGAAATGTAAAATAATGTAACCTCTTTGGAAGACTCTGGCAGTTCCTCAAGAAGTTAAACATAAAATTATATGACCCAGCAGTTCCACTACTAAGTATATACCCAAGAGAATTGAAAACACATGTTCACACAAAAACTTGTACAAGTGTTCATAGCAGCATTATTCATAGTAGCCAAAAAGTGAAAACAACTCAAATGTCCATCAACTGATGAACAGATAAACAAAATGTCATATATCCATATCCATACAATGGAATATTATTCAGTTATTAAAAAGGATGAAGTACTGATACATGCTACAATATGGTTGAATCTTGACAGTAAGTGAAAGAAGCCAGACACAAGCCCACGCAGTGTGTGAATCATTTGTATGAAATGTTCAGAACAGGAAAATTTATGGAGACAGAGAGTGGATTATTGATTGCCAAGGACTGAGAAGTGGAGGAAATGGAAAGTGACAGCTAATAATCATGGGTTTGTTTGGGTGTTTTGTTTTGTGCTTGAGTAAAATGCTCGAGAATTAGTGATGGTAGTTGTACAACCTTCTGAATAAACTAAAATTTACTGAATGGTTCAAGGCCAAATTTTATGATATGAGTTACATTTCTAAAAGAAATGTATGCTGAAGAAAGAGGGAATCTGACATCAGTCTTTAACGTATTTTAAGACTTTTGCAGTTATCTAGGTGTTAGGTGATGAGGGTCTAGGTTATAAAGGGAAAGGAAGCAATGAATTCCTGAGATCTTTTGAAAGAAGAAGTTGATCTATTTGGTAAGTGACAAGATAAATGGATAGAAAGAAAGGGATGTGGTTATCTACAACTTTTGGAGACTGAAAAGAAATACTGAATAAATTCTACATTTTCCTTCTAAGCCTAAGCATAGTATTTCAAGTAAGAGAAAGTGTGGTATAAATAAACTAAAATAAATATGTATATTTAAATCTATGTCTTTGAATTTAAATATTTTTAAGTTAATTTATCTTTAATTTTTTGGACACTTAAGAGTGATTTTTTTACTGTTATTAAAGTGGTATCTGTATACCCATTATTCATTTCAACAAATAATTACCAGTCACTTTTTTGCTCAAGTTCTATTATATGAACTAGTATAGAATAGAATATTTATTAATGTACGTTGTGTTTTTGTATGTTTGAAAAGTATCTACAAATTATTAAAACAATCATAACTAAAAAGTAATAATTATATAGTAAAATAAATACTTCAATTATATTGTCAATCAAGTTTGTTTTAATGCTATCAGGTAGTAGGATTTTATTAGTAAAAAATTTTCATTTTCTGGGTTACTCTTTCATTTATCAAATCGTTCAGTTGGAGAATCATCCTCGGGAAAGGCTTCAAGAAGTCTTGCTCAGCATATCCCTGGCCCTGGTGGCATCGAAGGCGTGAAAGGAGCAGCATCTGGAGTTGTTGGTGAATTAGCACGAGCCAGGTTGGCACTAGATGAAAGAGGGCAGAAACTTAGTGACCTGGAAGAAAGAACTGCAGCTATGTTATCCAGTGCAGATTCATTTTCTAAACATGCTCACGAGGTATGTCTGTCAAATATTTAAGCCAAAAAGCCTAGGTAAAGCAAGTATGAAAACTACTGTATTTTTATAGCTGTTGTATTTCTTCACATGAATTTTCATGTATCCTCAGTATGGTTGCAAATTCCTAATTTTTGCCGCCAGCGGGAACCATTACAAGAATATGTCTCAGTAGCCTTTGGTCTCTTACTGTAGTTTATAAATTTTGAAGGTACCTGCTCACCTTCAGCCTTTTTGTAAACAAAGCCAGTGGCTTTGCAAACAGTTTCTTAGGGGTTACAGTAACAACAACAAAGCTAATTTTCCTAAATGCCCAGATTCTACTACAAACTTCTCCTAGAGAAGGAAATAATTTGCCTCTTGATCTTTAGGTAGAGTTAAGTAACTGAAATTGGCCAATGTTTTTATTCAATGAAACAATACTGAATCTGTCTGTAGACCAGCTCACACAGAGGAGTAATGTGCATTTTTGCAACGAATTCATCTTGATGAACTAGGAAGTTGTGGTGGAGCTTAAAAACAGATGCTCTAAAGTAGCGGATCCCTAACTGGCCTTCTTACAAATACACTTTGTTAGCCAGAATAGTACCCTTGGAAAACTGAATTTAAAAGCCGTCAGGTGGAATACACGTTCTTCATTTCGACACAGAGTTCTGCCACTCCTTGATGCTTTATACTGGGCTACTTCACACATTTAGTTCCTAGCCTAGCCCTCAAAGGCATTTTGAGTGTATTATCTGAAGAAGCCATATTAAGGTTATTTTTATATTTGAGTACCCACTCTGTCAGTAATAGCTCTTCTTTAAACTTTTCAGTCAAAAGTCATCTCCTCCTTGCTCAATAATGTTGACAACTAGAATGTATGAGAGGTAACTTGACTTGGGAGAGAATTGTCCAGGCTTTCAGAGAGATTCAGAGATCTTTCGTGAGTCCATGTACTAGGCCAACACACCTCAGATACAGGCTAGTGCCTTAAATCTAGGTCAGGCCTTTTGTTGGCATAACCGTGCCCCTGACTGTGATCTCTAAGGCATATAACAGTTCAGTTAACCTCAGATATATCTACAGTCAAAATATTTAGCAAAGAGCTCAATCCCTAGCTGTTCGCTCTTCCCTTCTACCAGACGTTCCTGAGCCATATGTGAGAGTCTAAGGAAGACAGTACGTTGAGGTGGTTAAGATCATGGGTTCTTGAATTAGACTCCATGGGTTCAAATCCCAGTTTCACCATTGTGTTACTGCAGTTAACCCCTATAAGCCTCAGTTTCTTCATTGGTAAAATAGGGAGACTTTAATAATGCCTAACAGATAGAGTTGTTGTGAGGACCAAGTGAAATCATGTAGAGAAAGTATGTTATACAGTGCCTGGCCCAGAGTTAAGTGCTCAGTAAACTGTAGATGGCAGCAGTAGTAATTTCAGCCTTTCATTCTCCAGGTTCTTTAAGTATTATTTTTAATTCACTTTAGAGAACTGAAAGTTACCTTATTTTTTAAGTTATTAGCTTAGGTCACCGAAGAATGCACTGAGCCAAAATTTACTTATGTCTTGTCTTTAGGAAATGTGAGGACCTTCCAGGCTTGTTCTTCATAGTTACATTCCTTTTTCCTTGAAACGGAACAGTTCCTGCTTCCTGCTTTCCATATAAATACTAAATATAAAAATGAGAGGATGTTTCAGAATGATATCATGTTTTAGAAAAGTATAGCAACCAGTTGTAAGTGTTGTTATTCTGGCATTTTTAAAATGTGTTTTTTTGTGTTTTCTCCACTTTAGATGATGTTGAAATACAAAGATAAGAAGTGGTACCAGTTCTGACAACCAGAAATCCAACTAAGTCCAACTTTAGCCAGAAGGAAAAAGAATTTTCCTATTTTATTTTATTGATTTCACTTTAGGAAAGTTAACATTAAAGAGATGTTCATCACTGGATACTGCTCTTTCCTAGCACAGTCATGCACTGTTTGACCTCAGTCATGCAGCTTTAACTGAGGAGTGTTCACACACACTCAACGTGGAGTATATGCTGTGGACCAGCTACGAGTTGACAGTTTGGGAACTAGGATGGTCACATGTTACAAATGAAGAAACAGGGATGTTGAGGGGACATAGCAGGGACTTTTCCTGGGTCAGTCCTGTATAAAACTTTCACATGCCGAAAGATTCTGTGCTGTCATTATCTGCCATCGTTGTTTGACCTCTTTGAGGGAGAGGCAATAAGTCAGAAGTCCTGAAGCTGAAACAGTTATATTTGTGTCACTGACTGACTTATAAATGGCTGTCTTGGACTTTCCCTCCCTTCAACTGACTGGTCATCAGTATCATTAGTGAAAAAGAAACAAACTGTTTATTACCATATCTTTAGACAGATAAGCTGAATGGTGGGCTTTAAATAATAAAAACATACACATAGTTGACTTGTGTATGGGCTACTCTTGGATTCTTGTTATTGTATACTTGTGTTTAGTCCATATTTTGTCAAAAGCAAAACAAGGCGATACATCACTTTTCATTGAAAAGAAAAGTGTAGAGCATGACTGAACTGCTCATCATTCTGGGAGTTTCCATGTAATGGCTATGCAGTGTGGAAAGTGAGAAAAACCTCCATTGTGGTGAGGAGAATACTTCAATGTCCCTTGTCCTTGTTCTCATTAATTCAGCTAAACGTGGATTTGACCAAAATAGTTACTGGTTAAATTTGTAGAAATGTTGAAATTGGCTAAGTTTTTAATTTTGCTTGAATTTTTATAAAATGTTTAACCTAATGTACCTTTGCATTACTTAATTAAAATTGCTTAAAAAAATGTTTCATTATTTCAGTAAAATGTTCAGCTCCCTTTTTAATATGCCCTTTACTTGCTAACAGTTCCAGTACACTCAGGTGATGAGCCAATTAAATCTTAGTGCACATGCTGTCGCATGGAAAAAATCACAAGCATCCTTTGTCAATAATTATCTATGTAAGAGTCTAGTCTGATGACGTACAAAGTATTTTCTGTAGAAATATACTATAAAACTGTTCATGTCCTTTCAAGGTTTTAAAAAGCCAAAAGGAAAGGAAAATATGTGCATTTTGGTAACTAAATTATTCCTGTATTGGAGTATAAAGCAGATGAGACCATCAGTGGACAATAAATGATTGGTCCCTAGAATAGCACACAGACAGAAAAGAGATGACGGGGTAGATCTGAAGTAGGTAAGCTCATTCTGCAGGCTCATCTGAGATTATTACTGATTGTTCTTAAAGCAACAAAGGACGAATAATATAGAAGATTATACGTAGTATTAATGAAATTTAAATATTTTCTTCTATAAAAAATAGTTTAAAACAGTTTTCTTTTGTCATTAAGAGATAATCAGAGCACAAATTGATAGCAAACATGATGGTTGTTTTTCTATTCCATATGATCATTAAAGATATATTGTAGAACACCTTAATTTCACAGTCTGTTATGCATTTTTCCTCTTTCCTCTTTTCATTAATAAAGCTCTTATGTTTACATTTTATAACGTGCACTATGGGATATGAAAGTTTACATTAAAATTTACTTTAAATATCATTAGGGAGGGATTAAATATATGTGATGGAGATAACTGATCAAGCCAAAAGAAATATTTTAAAAATAGTCATTCTCAAAAGTTTTTGACTTTGTAGAAAGTACCTATGAGTAACATTTCTGTTAGTTAATGTCAGCTATATGATGAACATGTAGCAGTTTACAAGTTGTTTAATTTGTATCATATATTATCTAATAAACCCATTGTTCCATGATATGTCACAGGAAGTATTAAGCCGTTTTTTAAAGGTACAGTTTTGTGAATGTCACCAATAAAATCAGTAGTTAACGGATTTGAAGTTGAGAAGCACTAAGTAAAGTAATATACTGGTTGATTCCCCATTCATGTGTAAGGGCATATTAGCTCCAATTATTTAATTTGCTATGTTATTTCGTGTTAATTGTATATCAACTTAATTTTTATATCAACTGTCATTTTTCCTGTTGTATATAAAATGAACCAATCTTGTAATTATTTTCAAATAGAGAAGTTAGATACATTTACCTGAGATGGGTTTTATAAGAAAATCTTAAATCAATATTTCAAGTTATTTTATTTCATTTTTAAATTAATCTACAAATTATGCACAGCAAACTAGAAACTCACTTAGGATTAGAAAGCTTGAAGTATTTTTGAAAATAGGAAATAAGCTTCTCAGAGTTATACTTGATTCAGTCTGTAGATAAGAGACAGTCTGCAGTGATAAACTAACCCAGGGAATTTATTGTAATTTGAGAGGTAACATCTCTTATTTTTTTTCTAACGCAAAAAGTTGCAGTCACCAGCAAGCCAAGATTTCAGGAAAACAAACCAAAAATTAAAAAAAAATAGTCAAAATAGAAAATATTAGAAAAGTGAAAGATTTTTGTGTGCTTCCTCCATATCTTCAAACATTATTCTTTGTTGCCTGTGTCCTTGACTCTCAAATCATTGAAGTATTCACTGATTAGCAGTTTGTCAGTAGGAAGTGGTTTCCCTATATGTACCACATATCTGGTTCATTTTACTCTTCAAACTAAAATCCATATGTATTTGCTTAGAACGTTATTTGAAACCTTATATTCTGACCATTTCTGTATATTACAACATTTGAAGTTTTCAATTATCTTAATTCCCTTGGTTTGCATTTCAATTGTACAAGGTGTTTCCAAAAATGGTTATGGATATAACTGAGCTATTACTAACTTCTTAATTTGATTTTTTTATGGATGGGAAAAAGTGCTGCTAATTGTCTATGTTATTATGTGTACTGTATTACAATTTAAGTACAGTACTTTAAAGAAAGAAACATTTTCTTTTGCTTAGAACTTTTTAATTGTAGGTTTCTCTGAAGTTATTTCATGTAGATATGTGTTTTAAACAAGTCTGAAAGTGTTACATACTTTTAGGTTACAGGGGGTGGTGAGAAAACAGCAGAGGAAAGAAAAAACATGTGAAAGATACCATGGACTTCAAAGTTTTACCCTGAGTTCTGTATTCCATATATGTTTTGCTTAAGGCATTTTTTCATGTGACATTAGAAAAGCTATATCCAAAGGTAAATTTTTTGTGGCAAAGATTTATTTTACATTTTAACTTCTGGGATTTTGTTTATTTGTTTTTCCAAAATAAAGAGCACTGAACTTCAAACTTGAATTTTTTCTGCAATTTTTTATGTAATGAAAACTTTTTATTATCATTTAATTCACATTTCTCCGTTCAAATCAAGTGATATGTATGTATAAAACATACCAAAATTGTGAATATGCTGCTAGCTGCACCTTAAATGATCATAGTTTTAAAACCTTCAATAAGGTTTTATATAGTTTTGAAGGAAAAAAAAATAGTAAAATCATTTGCTGTTTGTTTCAGCGTTCTAGGTCTTAAATTATTGCAACACTTTCAGATTTGTTTTAAGATCATACAGTAACGTGTTATATTTATACATACTGCTAGAGAATATACTTTTAGTTTTAAAATGGAATTTTTATAAATGTACTCTTTAATTTTAAAAATGGTGAACTTGTTAAGTTTAAGTCAAAGTACTTAAAAAGTATGTATATTATCCATACAAAAAGTTATGTTTTACGCTTATAATAAGAAATATTGGTATCTCATATCGAGATACAATTAATTTTAAAGAATCATACATCATTCAAAAGTCTTCACACATGACAGGAAAGATATCATTACTATGGTTTAAAAGAAACCCTCTATTGAGCATTTTCAAATATTAATTTTATTTTGGGGAAAATGCCCACAACAATAATTACAAGATCTTTCTCAGTAGCTGCAGCTTGCTGTTGGATGCCTACCTTAATTATTGTTTTAAAATATATATATATTTAAAATAGTTTTCCAGATATTTTCTTCTACCTTTTTTAAAAATAAATTTCCAAAAATGAAAACAGAGTTTATGTATTTTTGTCAATGACGGTTTTTATTTTGTAGTTTATAGAATTTGTTCCTTATCAGTTTGATACTTGATCAAATATTCCTAGACTTTTTAATCTGTATTTACTTTGAAAAAGAGCACTTCTCTATCTTAAGTGTCCTCCTTTTTTTCTTTTCCCTTTTAGGGTGTTTGTTCTCTTGAATTGAAATTTATGCCCCAAAATTATTTTTTTTTCATTTGAAAATGAATGTGAAGATACTGTTTACAGCTTTTGTTAATTATACTTTTCATCACTCTGATCAATTTCTTGTAAAGTGCTATGGGGATGATTTTTCCTGTGACTCTTAATGATCTTACTGTTACCACAGAAGTTTTAAAGCTTCTGTGGACAGAAAATAGTTGTAACAACCCCGACAAAAATCAAAGGGGAAACTTTCGCTTACCTTTCTCAGCTGAATTAAATGGTTTTAATAACTTCCCAATTATCAGGGTTATAACATTGCTTTCTTCAGTTGCTCACACAGTCTTAAATTATTAGGCACAATTCCTTTACAAATTGAGTACAGTAGTCCAGGGCTACGTGTAATTAAATTGCTCTTTTCATCGCACTCTTTGCATCAGAAAAATCGTGACTGTGTTCTGCCAATATTTTGCAATGAGGCTTATAGTTTAAAATTTTATACTGTATGAGTTGTAAATAAATCAGTATTAATTTATTGTAGGTTGTTTGGCTCAGGCATTTAAAATGGATATAGGCTAATGACAATGGAATCCTATTTATTTGGGAGTTTGGGGGTTTTTTTATACTTTTGCAATGTGTTTTGTGTTGTTTAAATTTTCTTCAACTGAGGACAATGTAAGGAGGTGGAAACAGATTTAACATATCAATAGAGAGCAACGCAAAGAGGGTAAATCATGTTTTAAATTAAAAAAAAATTTTTGTGTAAATAAATGGTACTGTGATACTTTAGGTGTGACCTCTGCTTAACGTGGTAGTTAGAACCAGAAAAACATTTTGCTTTCGAGTTATACTATTGGTTCATTGTAAATGCAACACCAAAACCAATATTAAAAAGAGCAAGATCAAGTTTTTCTAACATTGTCCACTTCAGGGGCAAAGCATGGTTGGTATAGAGCTCAAGCTTGTGTACACCTCAAACTGTACATGCAGGTAGTTTTCAGTTGCTGCACTTTTTTTTTTTTTAATCTTGCTCAGTCCAGTAACTATCTCAAAGGTGATTGCTGGAATATACATTTTAAATATGATTTAAAAACCCATCTCTGTGTACTGTTTCATTTAAAACAAAAAAGCACTATTGCAAACACTAAAAACGTGTTAAACTTTGTAGTTATTTTGCATTCCTGTACTTTACAACTGTCATCACAGCAAAAGGTTTAAATTAGGTAATGAAATATTTTTGTAAATAAATACCGTTAAGCTGGTATTTTAAAATAATGTATTATAAATTAATGTTTCTGGAAAATGTTCATATATATGTATATGAATGTCTCTTTATGCTGAAGGGCTCTGATTGGGCAAAATAAAATATTCTAATCTCTCCTGAAACTAAATAAGCCCTTTTTTCTGGGAAATCTGTTTTAATGTTTTTCTCTGAATTGTGGAATTAATCCAGTAGTTCAACCTCAGCAAATAATAGATAAAATAGATTTCTACATGTGCAAAGGGAAAGTCAAGCTAATCAGGTAATTCAAGTAAAACAAACTGTACTTTTCTTAACGATCTGGACTTTTTGGTGAAAGTTACCTGCCCCTACATTGAGTGGGAAGTACAGTAAAGGGTGAGGGTCCAGACAGTAGGCACCAGCTGTAGATGAAGACATCTTGGCCTTGGGTGTGTACGGAAATCCACAGCATCTTGTTAAAATGCTGATTTGGATTCCAGGTGTCTCAGGTGGGGCCTGATTTTGCGTCTCCGATAGGCTCCCAAGTAATTACAGATGCCACTAGCCTATGGAACATACTTGGAGTAGCAAGGTTGTAGATAATTTCCATAAATGGCCTTTTGCTAGTTGATATTATCAGTATCGGTGTCCAACTACTTGTGCCAAAAATGAACACATTAATGAATATAGAATAATGTAGCTCAAAGGGGACCACACGTCCTGATTTATCATTGTTTCCATTGCATTTCAGAATAAAGACTATGGTAATTCTCATTAAATTGAAGCTTTATTTGATTTTGAAATCTGTATCATCTTAACTGCCCACAAGGTGGCAGTCATGTGTCACCTTATTGTCAGCCTTTAACAAGAGGCGGTTACAGTATGGTGTAACAAGGGAAAACTGCAGACTTTGCAAAGGTTAATTTTTATGTTGATACTTTTCATCCAGAAAATCATTAAAGTCTTAGATACGGAACTGACAAAATATCTAAGTTATTTGTTGTAAAGTGATGTAGATCTTTTGGTAGTGATCTGCTATATTATCAAAAATAGTATTTTTCCAGAAAATATAGGCATAAAGTGATAAAGTTTTAAAAAGTAGAGAGACTGTCTTCATGTATCTCTGTTCATGGCTTTTTAAAGAACCTTAATTTAGGGTGTGTCCTGTTTAAATGGTACAGTGCTGTCCACTGTTTTAGACAGAAATATATTTGTCATTGTAACTCTTCATAGGTGTTTATAAGACGATTCTGATCTTCTTCCATTACTTTAAAAGGTAATGTGATTGCTCTGTCATAAAACTTTTTTTAGTTTTTGTACAAATGTGATCTTTTAACGAAGAAAAGATTTCTCAAAGTCATTTTACTTTTTCAAATTTTAATTTACATCAATACTCTAGTATGTATTCACTCAAAACTTATGGAAATATTCTGACCTTTAGTTTTGGTCACATTATCCAATTGTACACTATTTTAAAAAACAAAACCCCATAGTTTTTCATAACTGCTTCTAGAAACAACATAACATTAAGCTACACATTTAATTAATAAAAACAGTTTCAGGTAATACAGAATATGTTGTTACTAGCAAAGTCTAGAAGTCTGAGAGCTTCATTTAAATATCAAACTCAAGTCCTTAATTTACTTATCTGTTGCAGATTTCTGTCATCCATGGAAGACCTAAGGTACAGCTCTCAACAGGTACCCTGACGCAAGGTTAACCGACAGTGTTACTATTTCACAGTGTGTGTGTGTGTGTGTGTGTGTGTGTGTGTGTATGTGTGTGTCTGCTCCCAAGCAGAAGACCCCTTTGTGCATCTCTCCCTAATTGAGTTTTATCTCCGAATGTTTCTCTCACCCTCCCTCCCTCTCTGTTTCTCTTTCTGTCTTTCTTCCCTCTCCCTATCCCCAATGCCTCTCACTCCAAATCTCTTTACTCTTTAGTAATGTTTATTTTAACCCAGCACAGTTCTTTGCCAATTTTGGGCAGAAATACTATAATATCTTAATGTTTCTCAGGGTCTCCCCCTAAATATTGGGTGAATTTGTAAATAATTTTTAAAAGCAATAATGTCATCCCAACTCATTGTGACCTCCAGACCTGCAAAATCTCAGCAGATAAAGTAAAAACAGTTTAGCACACAGAAGACCTGTGCTGAGGCAGAGATTTTTAAAACGTAAACGCTGGAGGGGTGTGAGGTGACAGAACGTGCAGGCAGCGCTCAGTGCTGGCCCACCCGCTTCCCTAGGGTGGTTAACCAGATGATGACTTGCTTTCGAGATCAAAGATTCCAAGAAACCATTAGCATCACATGGGTGTAAAAGCCAGAAAACTACATTTCAGAAAATGTAACCTCCCTGTGCCTTTAACAGTAATGTGACTACAGGTACCATTAGTCTAAGCAGTGGTTCTCAAACTTGAGAATCAGAATCTCCTGGAAACCTTGGTAAAACGCAGATTGCTGGGCCACACCCCCAGAGTTTCATATTCAGTAAGTCTGGAGTAATAAGAATTCGTATTTTCAACAAGTTCCCGGGTGATGCTGATCCTACTGATCTACAGACCACACTTGGAGAACCCTGATCTAGAGCAGTGCCCTAGAGCCAGTTTCCCATTTATATCACAGATATTTTGGATGTTTCCTTTACTATCCTTTAATGAAATTCATAGACAATATATTTTCCTATATATGTAATTTTTAAAAATTGACCTAATAACCTAATACACTAAACATATGAAATGTGATTTATAATTTTAAAACTGTTTTTTAGTATGTAAATCTTAAGGTTATACACTAGAAGAACTACAAAAAAAAAAAAGGCCCCACGAATTTCCAAAACACTCCTCAGTAGGGTGGTCCCTTTTTCTGGCCTCCCTCCCCTTCTAGAACTCACTCCCACCCTCTACCATGGGAACCACTGGCCTAGAGAATTCCTGAGGGGCTGTCAAAAATATGTTCATAAAAGCTCTGCCATGGTGTAGATAAGAAAGTAGAGAAGTCTAGGCTACCTAAATGCTAGTTTGGATTTTTAGTGTATTTGCACTAATTCCTCTTATAAGTTCACTTTCTCTTTTACATTTAATCCATGCTTTTGAACTAGTTGGAGTGGATGAGTGAGCCTGGACTTACCTTTGTAAATTTGTGCCCGAAGCTCACAAATCTTAATCCTAACAAAACTCCTCATGATAAGACAGAGCAGTGAATCCATTTATAAGATTTCATTACATAACTTTTCTAATGGTTAGTCTGTTGGAAACTTTATTTACTCCTCCTGATATCACCAAAACTCAATGAGTGATTATTGGTTAAATGTTAGGCAAGTGGATTTGCCTCTCATTTCATTCCGAGTTTAGCAAAAGTGGGCATTATATGTAGCTCCTTTCAAATGCCTAGCATGTTGGCCTGCGTATGAAGGCCAGTTTTCCATCCCTAAGTTTGGTACTAGTTATGCCAGTGAACTTTCCAAGTTACTCAGCCTCTATTTGCCTGTTTCCTCATGTATAAAACTAGGCTCTAAATATTGGCCTTACCTACCTCACAGAGTACTTGTTGGGATATAATAAACCTCTGAAAATGGTTAGAAAACAAAATTACTACACAAACACAAGGCTTTATGACCTTAAAAATAGTAGTCCCTTAGAAGCTCTGTGAATCAGAAATATATGTGAACAGGAAAGAACAAGTAGCAAATCTAGTACCAGGATCAGCAAATCAGGTAATATTAAAACTGCTATAATCAGGATAAAAACAAATTGATACATGGTCTTTAATAAAGTAATTAATGGAGAATCAATGAATTAAAACATGTTTGAATTTAATAAGCATCTTTAGTTCAACTGAATTTCATCTTTGTGGTGTGGGACCCCAGGGAGCCAATCCAGGATGCATTTATCACCAACTATCATCAAGATATAAGATCTGATTAAAATTAATATGTAGTTGCCTTTCATAATAGAACAACCAGAATCCCAGTGCCTGGCAATTTTTTGGTAATAATTATGTTCAAATTTATAAACGTAATTTTTTTTCTCCCTGGTGTAGAGAATAAATACATTGAGGGGGTTTAGTCATAGCAGAGTTAACATATTTTCACAGAGCATTTATAAAATACCTCTATAAATAAAAATAAAAATTGTCTGAAATTAGGATGTTGCTTTCCTGTCCTTTTACAGAGCAGATTACCTTTCAAAGACTTAGTTTCCATTTAGCTGGTAAGAGAGAGACTGGATCAGGCCAAGGTCCAAGTCCTTGTTTGCTGTTTACCAACAATGTGACCACACCTTACTTAACCTCTTTTAAACACTTACTTCCCTCAGATATTAAATAAGAATGAAAGCAGTACCAGTTTATAAGATTGTCATAATATAATGTAACAGCAGAGGGACCTCGCTGTTAGGGCACCCTCTGCTCTGCAGCCTTAGAGACATAGTGTACAGATGAGCATGGGCTCTGGAGGGAGAAACTGAAGGTGTCCAAAAGAAAGATGCTACGTAAATCTGAAGAAAAAATTAAAGAAAATGTCTACGTTGTTGTAAAACATGTGCTATACTAACGCTCAGTGCATTTCCAAAAGAGCTGAGTTTAAACTGAGTCCTCATTCTGGATATTTCATACATATTGTGCAGCTTACATTCATTAAAATAAGTGAGTATGTATTTACTCACGTTTTCGTTCAACAAATACTTGAGCATATAATATATATCAAGCAACACATTCAACCATCGACGTATGAAGATGGTTAATTAGACAGAGCTCCTGATCTCAAAGACAAAGACTTGGAAGTAGCTGGTAAAATGCTCCAGCAAATATCATGAACACTCTCTGAATGAGGAGAAAGTTTGAAAAAATTCAACAAAAAATACGAGATATAAAGAACCAAAACTGACAAAGGACTAAAAAGTATAATACAAAAAAAACCTCATTGAATGGAATGAACTGAAGAATTGTAATAACAAAGGAAAAAATCAGGGAAGTTGAACATAGGTCAAGAGAAATAATCCACTGAGAACAATAGAGAGAAAAGAGATTGAAAGGAAAGATCAGAGCCTTGGTGACCAGAGATCACAGTCAGCGTAATCAGTGCTTTGATAACAGTAAGGCCAAACTCTGAGGAGAGGTACCGACTTGGTCTTAGAAGGGAAGGTAGTGCTTCCCCAAAGGGAGAGGGGAATGAAGAGAATCCAAAGGATGAACAGAACTGGGCTAAGCAAAAACTGAAGTGTCATAACGTCATTCCAAACATTTAGGGTCAATTTGGGAAATGCAAGCAGTTCTGAGTGACCAGGATATATGGAAGGAGGGAAATGCCAAAAGTTGAGCCTGTGGAGGACAGATGGTGAATTTGGACTTAGCCTGAGAGGAATGTGAAGACACTGGGGAGTTTTAAGCTGGAAAGTAAAGAGAGTAGGTAAGTGGGTTAGAAAGATGGCCACAGCCCCAGGCACGGACACAGTCATTCACTGGATTCAATACGGGAGGAAGTAAACTCCATGCTGGCTTCAGTATGAAAGTTCAGCCTGTTTAGGAACAAAAATGCTCTGTGGCTTTCACTGAGTGGGTAGAAAAGTAGAAAGAGAGTGCCTCCCCCTCTAACAACTAGAAGAAGCCAGGTAAGCTACTGGCCAAAATCATAACTTGTCTTCAACCCATCAGAGACCTAAATCACAAGGTCGCCACATGACAACAGAGCAAGTCTCCATCATCACCAGGATTCCCTTCCCCCCGGCCCCGGCCCACCTTGGCAGTCCCTTCCCCTGTATCCCCAAAACTCACAATCCTTAGCAGACGTCCCTGCTCTCCAAAGGGTACATGTCCTCCACATTGTTGCCCTCACTGTGCCCTCATGACTCTTCTCACTGTCACCCTCCAAGTAGAAGCTACACTTCCCCCTCATATTCCAAGTCCCTAAGGGCCTAGAAGTGGGGCAGCGATCGGGCTTGCTCTCCTTACTTCCTTGAAAATAAGAAACAATTAGACGAGAACTCCCTCCTTGTCCTACCACAAAATGTACCAGCCTTCTTGCAACTCACTCATACCGAGTCCCTTCTGTCCCAATAGGAGCATTCAGGCTCTAATGGGACCGCCCTCCCCACTTGTACACCGGATTCTATCTCTTCCACCTGCTCAAGGATTTGCCTCCAATTTTCCCCTCTCTTCTGCATCAATTTCTCTCTCTCTTCTGAATCATGATCATCAGCACATAAACATACTCCAGTATCTCCCATATTTAAAGCAGACACTCCCTTGACCCCCAAGTCACGCCTCTCCAGTTACATCACCATTTCACAGCAAAGTGATCAAAGTTATCTGAAATCACAGCTTTCAAAGTTCATTTCCTTTTAACTCTCCCCAGTCAAGCTTCTCTCACTTTCATTCTCCTAAACCTGCTCTTGTCAGGTTCAGCTGTGACTTCCATGTCATCAAACCTCACGGGGATTCTGCTCTAAGCAGCATTTGATGTACTTTCTTCTCTTGGATTCTAAAGCACTGGCCTCTCCTCGTTGTCTTTCTTCTACAGGGAATGCTTTCCTGCCTTTTCCTTTGTAAGTTTCTTCTTCTCTACTAAACGGTAGGATGCCTTCTCCGTTCCGTTTGGTCTCCTGGCTTTGAATATCATAACTCTGAAATTTATATCTTCAGCCAAGATCTTTCCATGAACATTACAAAATTAACATATTCAGAACAGAACTTTTATGTTTTGGAACTAGACAGAAGTGGTTGCACAGCCTTGTGGATGTACTAAATGTCACTAAATTGTTGACTTTAAAATAGTTACTTTTATGTTATGTAAATTTCACCTCAAAAAAAAAAAAAAACTAAAAACCCAGAACTTTTGATTTTCTTCTGCACCAAAATTTAGTCCTCCCCTAGTATTCCCCATCTCAATAAACAGCACAGTTACCTTCCTCAATTTCCCACTTTCCCTTACATCCAAATCACGAGCAAGTGCCGTCACACCTACCTCCAAAGTTTCTCTCCAGCCTGTCTATGTCTGTCCATCTCCACTGTGGCCACCTTCGCCCAAGCCTCTACGATCCATCCCTACAACTCTGATTGGCCTCCCTGCCTCTCTACAGTTCGTGCCCCACACAGCAATCCACGTGATATTTTTTAAATGTAAATCAAACTATATTACTCCCTGTTTCAAGCATCTAATGGAGTCCCATAATACTTAAAATAAAAGCCAAACTCCTTACTAAGGCTTATAAGACTCTCCATGGTCTGACCCCCTGCTACTACTTCTCCGCTCTGAACTCTAACCACTTTGTTCTTCACTTACTATGCTTGAGTCACTTTGGTCTTCTTTCTTTTCCTTGAAAATGCCAAGTTTATTTCTACTTCATTTGTTAATCTGTTCATCTTTGCTTCATTTGTTAACTTGTTTGTCTTTTTTCCTCCTCTTAGAAGGTAAATAAGTGTCTTAGTCCGTTCATGCTGTTATAACAAAATATCACAGACAGGGTGGCTTATGAACAACAGAAATTTATTTCTCACCATTCCGGAGGCTGGGAAGTCCAAGATCAAGCTGCCAGCACGGTCACATTCTCATAAAGACCCTCTTCTGGGTTGCAGATTGCCTACTTCTCACTGTGTCCTCACAGGACAGATGCAGCTAGAGAGCATTGTGGGGTCTCTTTCATAAAAACACTAATCCCATCATGGGGCTCCACCCTCACGACTAATCACCTCCCAAAGGCCCCACCTCCAAACATCATCACCTTGAGCATTAGGATTTCAGCATATGAATTTGGGGGAACACAGACATTCAAACCATAGCAGTAAACTCTAGAAGCAGGGAACTTATTGGTCTTGTTTAGTCCCATATTGCAAGTAACTAAAAAGTCCCACATAGTAGGTGCTAAATAAATGTGTTAAATAAATGAAAAAAGGTTTTCTCCTCTTGCTTTGTTTTTCACAATATCTTTACAGTCTCACAGCACTATAAGATAACAAAGCTCTACGCCCTATTTCAGACTAAAAACATAATTTCCAAAGCGATTTGAATTAAATACAAAATAATAAACAGAGAAACGGGAATCAGTATATTGAAAGAAAATTTTAAACATGTGTACAATTGTGGGGTGATTGATATTTTCCAAAGCAACAAAGGAAATCAAGGCCATTAAAGAATAGACAGATGTATTTATCTCTACACACACACAAAATTATTATACAGCAAAAGGCGAAACAAAGTCAAATTTTTTAAAATGTATAGAAAGAATAATTTTCAATACATATGACAAGATTAAAAGTGATGTTTCTATTATCCCAGAGGCTCCTATTAATTAAGAAAATGATGAACAACCCCAAACAAGCAAATATATGAATAGGCATCTCATAGAAGAGGTGAATCAGGTGGCCAATAACCATATAAGAAGATGCTCATCTTCACCTATACTCATGAAAATATAAAAGAAGCAATGAGTTGCCAGTTTTTACCTGTCAAATTGACACAACTTTTTTTGTTTTTGTTTTTGCGGTACGCGGGCCTCTCCCTGTTGTGGCCTCTCCCGTTGCGGAGCACAGGCTCCGGACGCGCAGGCTCAGCGGCTATGGCTCACGGGCCCAGCTGCTCCGCGGCATGTGGAATCTTCCTGGACCGGGGCACGACCCTGTGTCCCCTGCATTGGCAGGTGGACTCTCAACCACTGCGCCACCAGGGAAGCCCTGACACAACTTTTAAAGAACAGCTAGATCCAGGCCAGGAAAGATTCAGGAGCAAGTAGTCAGTTCATTGCCTGTGAGATTTGTGGCTGATTTGTACCTTCTCTCCTTGTGTCTGGGCTGGCCTTCAGCGACTTGCTTGACAAATAGAATACAGAAGAAGTGACTGAAAGGAATTGCAAATGCTGGGTTATAAAAAGACCTGCAGCTTCCACTTGAACCCTGAGGCTGCCATGTTGGCAAGACCTCTATTTTGGAGATGACACGAAGAGGCCCTGAGAATACGTGGAGAGAGAGAGATGTCTGGCCAGCCCCCAGCTACGTAGCCCCAGCTATGCAAGTCATCCCAGCTGAGGGTCCAGACACATGAGGAGCAAAAACCAAATCAACCCCTCTGGATGACACTCAATTTGCAGACTCATGAGTAAAGTAATTGATTGGTGGTGTTCTTAGCCACTAGGATTTGAAGTGGTTTGTGATACAGCAATGGACAACCAAAACAGGAATGAATTGCTACTACCATTCAGTAAAGTAACCTGGTAACACAACTAAAATAAAAATATAATCCCCTTCAAACCAGAAATACCACTCCTTGTTCATATATTGTGTGTACTTGCTAGATTCCAAGCGTCTAATGAAAAGATGCAGTGGAAAGAGAAAAGGAGTGAGAATCAGAAACAAAATGGTTTTTTTCTCAATCACCGTAGCCGGGCACTTATGACCATCCCAGATCGCCACTCGTGGACTTAATTTTTTCAGCTGTCCAATAAGCTGATGACAAGGTCTGATGACCTTTTCTAGTGTTTCATTTCTAACATTTAAAGAAAAAAAATCCAATAGTCAAATTTATAAATTTAGAAAATTTTTATAAATTTGTATTTCTTTGGGGGACGAGAAGAATTCTTAAATTCTTTACCCAGCCTCCTAAAGCTAAATATTATCTTAACTGAATGTACTTCAGGTACATTTAGGCACCAAAACCATTTCTTTAGTACTCAACGATAATGAAAAGGATTTCACAAGGTCCAGATAACGAATGAAGACAAATGTTTCTATAATCCTCTTTCCATAAAAGTACACAAACTTGGGCTTCCCTGGTGGCGCAGTAGTTGAGATTCCGCCTGCCGATGCAGGGGACACGGGTTCGTGCCCCGGTCCGGGAAGAGGCCGCAACAGTGAGAGGCCCGCGTATTGCAAAAAAAAAAAAAAAAAAAAAAAAGTACACAATCTTCATTTATCTTAAGGGATGACATCTGTTCCTTTAAAAATATTTCCTTTATTAGTTGCACTTCAGTGTCTGTGCCTCTTCCCGATTCTTACATCTATTATAGACTGTCGAGCCCTCAAATCTCTCAGCTGAGACTCAGATCTGCTGACTCCCTGCAGGCTTCCTGCTGACCGATGGGCTTCTTTCTCATGGAGCTGCCAAAAGAGCAAAATGCACAAATTGTACTTTGCCCCTATTATGACTCTGGTCCAATAGAATTCTTGTCAACTACCGTATTTCACTTCTGCTTCTGCTCACTGAAATGCATGATTTATTTTATAATTAATAGGGTGTTTCTAAATGAATATAAAGTATAATTGATTCAAGCTAACTTTTGAGTTTTTTTGTCTTGTTTTTAACTTATGCAACATCTTTCTTGACACAGGTTTCTAGGTATCATTCATCTGCCAAAAAGAGCCAATGTCTCAGACTAGATACCTCTGAGATGGTTAGTTTTAAGTGTTAACTTGACTGGGCCGTAGGATGCCCAGATATTTGGTCAAACATTATGCTGGATGTATCAGTGAGGGGGATTCTACATGAGATTAACACTTCAATTGGCAGACTCAATAAAGCAGATTGCCTGTCCCTAAGTGTGTGGGATCTTCCAGCCCACTGACAGCCAGAATAAAACCAAAAGACTGAGGCTAAGCGGGAATTTCAGACCCTGACTCTTTGAGCCGGGCGTGTTTGCAGCTGAGGGTGAGTGCAGCTTAGGCTCACACTGGGACTAAAACCACACATTTAGTATTGAATAGGGACTACTTTTAAGGAAAGGAAAATTCCTTGGAGTCCAGGATTATCCCTTAGAGTGTAAACTTTTGCTTACTTACATTTGGCCCCAATGCCTAGAATTGTGTTAAAATACACAGTCATCTCCTAACACATCCCTAAGCCACCCCCCTCCCCCCTTAACCTCCCCAGCACCTTCCTTGACTGTCCCTCCTGCTCGCCACGCACTTCGCACTTTTCCCCTTCCAAGGCCACAGCTCAAATGCTTTTCCTGTATGAACCCGTCTTCCCGGCCCATCCACCCACAGTAAATTCCCTCCACTTCTGGGTAGTAAGTTTTTCTTTTTCACATCAGCAATTGCCAGAGGGGAGTTTAGGGGCCGCTTCTGGCACCTGGAGCCCACCCACCCCAAATCCCCCCTACCCAACCCCGCTCCCACCCCTTCCCGCGAAGGCGCTTCTGCGGGAGCAGGCGGCGCCTGCGCAGTGGCCGCTCTGCCCCTGCCTCGGCGCCCCGCGGAGGCTGCTCCCGGCCGGTCACGGGCTGCGAGGGCATCCCTGCCCACTCCCAGCCCGCCCCCGGGCTGATCCTCTAGCCGGGGAGTCTCTCATCTCTCACTTTACCATTGCCTTGGGAAACCTCTCGGGCTCCCCGTGACACGTCGCCAGTCCCCGAAGGCAGAGAGCCTTCACTCTGGATCAGACAGATATTTTGCCATCCACGTGCCCTTCAGAGCCTTCTTTGGTCCCACGACTACTGAGACTTTAATTTCTCTTCCATCGGGATTTCCAAAACCCCAAACCAAAGGTCAGACCGAAGTTTGGTCCCTCGGTCTCTGTCTCTCGCCACTGACTTAAAAAGCACTTCTATAACTTTAATTTTTACTTCGTAATTAAAGGAATTTAAAATAACCAACACGAGTCAATCCAGTGTGTGTGTATACATACGGCGTACACGTAGACGGAAATGTAAATGTATGCCAGTAGCCAAGAGTTTAGTGTGTTGATTATTCCTATTAACAGTAGACAGAATATGGTCCTTTTTTTTTTTTTTTTTTTTGAGTTGAATTGGATTTGCTTAACTTCTGAACTTACTTCCCATCATCCTTCTTGACACAACTATTACCCATTTTGTTCCTGGGCTAGACATTGTATCCAGCCGTTAGACTGAAGTTGTGTATTCTTCTGTTTTCTTTTCTGCTTTATTATCAAGCTTTGGTGTCTTCAGATTTTAGATCTCTCTTTGTTTTGTAATTATCTCCAAATCAGTTTCATTATTTGCAGAATGTCTCAAAACCTAAAAAGCCCTCTGTGTTCAGCACTCTGAACTTGTTCCCTAAAACTTACCAAAGAAGGTGTACAACAGAAACATCCAGGAAGTTCTTTGTTTTTCTTTACCCTCATTCCACTTGACTGTGTCAGAGATAGGATGAAGAAGGACAGCAGATCTCATTCATAAAAACGAGGTGAAAATTCAGAGACTGCGAGTTCTGGCTCTGGCTTTGACGTTCACATATTTACAACCACAGGGAAATTATTTAAGCTTTTTCTCTAGTGTATGACACACTTGTCAAATCATGTAGGATTTATGATAAATGTCACGTGTGATATATGATAGATGTTGAAAACTAAACATGGGCTTATCTGTTGGGCAGGATAGAACAATTAGCAAATTCATTTATTACAACAGTAGTTTCCAAATTCTAAAGATGAACAGAATCACATTTTTGACCTCTAAAAAATGCAGATATTTGAGGTCCATCCCAAACTGGCTGCATCTGTTTTTTAAGGAGATCTCCTGATGTAGAGGCAGGCAGGAAGACTCCCTACAGTTGCAGGACAGGCTTGAGAACTGCTCCTGCAGTGAACACTTACCATCCATCTTTCAGAGAAATTAGTTCAAGCTTTTGTCATCCTGCCTAGTTTATCAGTAACTAATGAAAGATGACCATGTTTGAATAATTGCAGACATGCCAGATTCGGAACCCATGCTGCTCACAGCAAGATCCAGGCTGTCAGTATGCTCATGTACATTTCTCTGGAACTAGACATGGAAATTTTACTTTAACCAATTAATGATTAGTCTTTATTTAAAATGAAACTATAAATAAGTGGAAAGAGGAGGACGGGGTCAGTGCTTTCCATTGTATAAGTTTCTATTGTATATTTCAAAGCCTCAAAATAATTGGATGAAGTGAAATCTAGGCAAATTATTACACCACCTAAAAGGAGAACCTTTAAAGAAGAATCTCAGATGTGGAAGTGTGCCTTTGGATACTAGGACACAAAGAAGACTGTTCAGCAAATTCACCACTTCTTAAATAACTTTGTGCCAGAAAAAAAAAAAAAAAAATCACCACCACCCCCCACCCCCGCAAGCAAACATTTTCCCCCCAGAGAAGTATTCTTAAATTTTTTTCTCCAGAAAAGTAGCCCCGGGGGCTTCCCTGGTGGCGCAGTGGTTGAGAGGCGCATCCCCGCCTGCCGATGCAGGGGACACGGGTTCGTGCCCCGGTCCGGGAAGATACCACATGCCGCGGAGCGGCTGGGCCCGTGAGCCATGGCCGCTGAGCCTGCGCGTCCGGAGCCTGTGCTCCGCAACTGGAGAGGCCACAGCAGTGAGAGGCCCGCGTACTGCAAAAAACAAACAAAACAAAACAAAGCAAAAATTAACCCTCCCCCCAATCCTGCTTTTTTGTATACTCTTTTTTTCTGCCATTTCAAAATAATACTGAGTTAGTGGCTTAAAGGGCATCAGGATTTTAATCTTTTCTGATACAACAGAATCTTGGACTGTAAAGCATATTTATAATAGGCAATGTTAGCTGGGTCAAATTTCTCAATCCTTCTAATCCCCCTTCCCAAATCAACAGTTTATCTTGCAGAAACTGTGTGCCTCTAATAATTATGTCAGTTAAAACTGGGACTTCAATCTATCTCTTGGTTTATGGACAAAACAGTTTCTTACAGTCAAAGGAATCTTAATGCAGTGTTTCTTTGGGTTCTGTTTTACAGGTCACCTCCTAAACATCCCTAGAAGTCACCCCTTCATCTCCTTTCCCAAAGTACTTTCTTTGCTTCAGAGACCCCACCTGGTATATGACAACAGCTTTCTAATATCTCACTTTTTTCTCTAGGCCATCCTGTATACAATAGTTAAAGTGATCTACTATCTTCAATGCAAATCTAGCTGGGCTAATCCCTCCTTAAAAACAAACTTCCCAATCTCCACAGCAAAGATTTTCAATAGCTTTTATGTCCCAACACACCTAAGGAAAATCATGTTTCCTTGCTATTACACTGGCACATTTTCACAATGATAATAACCAGAATGCTGTGCCCCAAGTCCGCACCTACACCAAGACAGAGCAAGTAGGATTTGAAAAGCTCCACCTCACCTCAAGAACTCTGAACAGGATCCCTGTAATTCCATCTAGTACTAATTATCCTCTACTCTTCCTTGTAGCCCCTGAACAAGTGTAAATGCACTTTTGGCATTGACAAGAAATTCCCTGGTAAAGGGCAGGTCCTTCCGCATCTCTGTGCCTCAGTTCTTGAAGGGCGTTCTGTTCCATGGAACACCCCGTGGGGCTCCGTAGTCAACAGCGTCGAGCACAGTCTGCGTGCCATCCCTGGACCAGTGCTCAATCCACAGCTCTCCTTTCCTGTCTCCCATGGGACTGATTTAGCCGCAGAGTTCTAACAGATTTCAGACTCCAGGGACAGAGACAGGGCTTGCTGCTCTCTGGGGCTTTGTAGGAACAGTGACTTGGCTTTGAAGCTGGGAACCTCGCCCATAGCGCTTCTTCAAGGTCGACAGAATAATTCAGGACGGGGTCAGAAGATTTATTTTGGGATCCAGAAAGGGTGCTGGTGGAGCTAGCTGAGGGGGGACCTGGAAGAAGAACTTAGAGACTTTATTTGGAAATTCTTCCATTTGCACCAACTTGCCATTAAGATAATGGATTTAAAAATAACATAAAATACTAAAATGAAAAATGATAGTAAGACAAATACAGCAAAGAATAAAGAAGATAACATGGTGTATACATAACATAAACTAGTTTACATATGTCTATATGTAAGAGATAATATCAACCAATATCCTTAAGCTGATTTAAGTAGCTTAAAGTTACCAATAACTGCTCTGAGGAGTAGAGGCTACCAAGTTGGGAGGACATTTTCAGGGGAGAGTTTGTTTAGTCTGGAAAGTGTGTCCTTCTTGTTTTTTTGTTTTTCTGTTGTTGGTTTCTTATTTAGGGCCCCTACTAAGTATCTCATTTTTCTTGGCAGAGTGACAATGAATACTATCTAAAATTGAAATATGTAGTTTAGAAAGGAAATAACTGTATTTTATTGATATTTTCATAATCTTGTTTCTTACCTTTTTAGAAAGAAATTTTTTTTTTACTGTTAAGTTTTTTCCTTTCAGTTTTGTTGAGATGTAATTGACATACAGCACTGTATAAGTTTAAGGTATACAGCATAATGATTTGACTCACATGCATCATAAAGTGATTATCACAGTAAGTTTAGTGAACATTCATCCTCTCATACAGATACAGAATTAAAGAAATAGAAAATTTTTTCCTTATGTTGAGAACTCTCAGGATTTATGCTCTTAACAACTCTCATATGTAACAAACAACAGTGTCAATTGTATTTATCATGTTATACATCACATCCCTAGTGCTCATCTATCTTATAACTGGAGTTTGGATCTATTGACTTCCTTCATCCAATTCCCCCTCCCCTTACACACACACCGCACCCCCCACCCGCCTCTGGTAACCACAAATCTGATCTCTTTTTCTATGATTTTGATGGTTTGTTTGTTTTTGAAGTATAATTGACCTACAACACTATGTTAGTTCCTGTTACACAACATAGTGATTTGATATTTCTATACATTTCAAAATGATCGCCACAATAAGTCCATGTCATTTCCCTCCTGATAACTATTAGGAAAACAGCAAGTCAAAGTACGTATGGAGAGACCACCGCTGAGTCTGTTTGTTTGTTTGTTTGTTTGTTTTTTGAGAGACTGATCCAGAAGACTCCTCTTCCAGAGCCATGCAGCTCATGATAATATACAAACCTGGTTCTGTAAACAGAGCGAAGAGCAGAGCCAGGGCCACACTGCAGTCATCAGTTTTACTGGCTTCTGAGAAGAGATAAGCTTCCAACAGAAGATTTTCCCAGTTTAGAAGCCGTCGGAATCATGCCCTCTTCCTCGGACTTCGGAATAGCCTCTTTCCAAGCTCATCTCTGTAGAGGCTACATAAAGACGTCCACAAGAGAAATGGCAGCTGCGGCAGGTTCTACGGGAGCGTGCAGCCAGGAAATAAGGTCAGTTTTAGGAGGAGCCTCTTAATAGAATTAGCATTAAACCAGTAAACTATTCATTTCATTTAAGGTTGTGGGTTCAAAGGTGAGAAAACAAGAAAAGACCACTAGCGATCAGAGAACATTTGTCCCATCCACCTGTGGAATCCGTGGACCTGGAGAAAGCCAGATGGACGATGAGAAATCTGCACACACACCTCCCCTTTTCAACAAGTGACTCGTGTATCCCTTCCAGGTGCTGCTACATATCCATGTCCACACCTGGACTGATGTCATAAAGCATCTGAGACAATAGTCTCCAAAATGGGGCATCTACTCCCCGGGAAATGTGCGTGACGGAAGAAGGAGGGGCAAGAAGAGGATATTAGATAAGTCATTTGTATTTGCTTTTATCATTTCCAATTTTGTGATATTTGTAAATTTAAAAATAAAACTATCCTTTCACATAGTGTTGGGTGCTCAAAAGCTCTTTACTTGATAAAGATGAGTGGTAACAAAGATTAGAGCTATGGACTCTAAGGACATTCAAGTTAATAATAGGCATTTGCAGTTTCAGAAACCTGACCACATTCAACTCATTTATGGAATTGGACTCCCCCACTCTGGGGGTCCCTGGGCTGTCTGTGCCCTCCACACAAACCCCTAGGAGCCCCTTCTCCCACTGAGATGCATCCAGTGCACAGCAGATGAGGCCCAAGGATCAGAAACTGCTCTGAAGCTCTGACACAGATTCCTGGTTTCAGGATCATTAAGAGATCATTAGAAAGGAGGGATTGCGGGTTTAAATTAGAATGACACTGACAGACTTATAATTAATAGAAATGAAAATTGGTAATTAAAATTATATCTTATTTCTCCCTGGTGTGACCTCTATTTGCTACTTGGTTTAGTAAAAATAAAACCTTTTGATAGAATTTGTCAACCCCAAACAAATGTTAAGAAAGTAGAAAAACATTTTAAAAGCTTCACTTTCTAAGGATGACAAACTACCTCACTCAGAGCTCATGTTTAAATTAGATTGTGTCTTGAATTAAAAATATATGTTTTTTAACTTTTTTGTTGTCAATTGTTATGGGCTGAATTGTGTCCACTCAAAATCCATATGTTGACGTCCTAATACCTCAGAATGTGACTTTTTTTGGAGATGGCTCTTTAAAGAGGTAACTGAGGTTAAATACTGTCATTGGGGTGAACCCTAATCCAGTCTGAGTGGCGTCCTTACAAGAAGAGTAGGTTAGGGCATAGATAAGTACAGAGAGAAGATCATGGGAAAACACAGAGGAAGATGACCACCTACAAGCCAAGGAGAGAGGTCTGGCATAGATCCTTCCTTCATGGCCCTCAGAGGAAACCAACCCTGTTGACACCTTGATCTCAGACTTCTAGCCTTCAAAAATGTGAGAAAATAAATTTTTGTTGTGTAAGCCACCTAGTCAATTTAGGAACACCCAGTAAATTTTAGGGACACTAATTTCACCTCTTACTGAATTAACTTTCAGAACTATCAGAATTCAATGGTCCATAGATTAATTCTGTCTGTAAAATTTCGTCTCTACTATCAGCAATTAACAACTTAAGATAGACTATTGAACATGTTAATAAATATGGAACATGTATGTTGAAAAGTTTTATTCATCAAATTATCATCTGTGGTTCCAATAGTGTACATCTTTTCATAAATTTCATCTTCCTCTTAAAAATGATTCAGAATAATCTCTTTTTGCTCCAGTGAAAAACATTCAAATATGAAAGGAAACTGCACACTATATATGCTGTATACTCCAAAGTAAAGCATTCTTCAAGAGGTCTGAGGGCTTTCACATATACATTCAGCACTTTAGATGTAAATTCACTGATAAAATGAACTTTAAATAGTTCCTCATGACTACAAATATAACTTTTGAAATGTGAAGTTATTAATTGCCCTCCACCACCTCTTGGAATCATAGAAGCTTTCCAAAAGTAGGTACAGATTGCAATGAATTGTTGATGATGTCCACCATGAATGCACTGAGGAGGATATCTTCATAAGGGGGAAACACACAGTACATGTGTTTGAACCACACTCGTTGTCTCCTGTTATGTGCTGCATACTGATGGCTGAGCTTACATAGATGTTTCACTGTGACTCATGCTGTCACAACCAACAGAAAAACCAGCACAAGAGCACTTGTTACAGACGTCAGGAATGACAAGTCCATTGTGCATAAGTCATATTCTAAAACCATCAAGGGTCAACTTGATGGCTTGATGAAGACTGAAATTAATTGGGTCACATAATCAGACATCCAGGCCTGGTATATACCACAGAGGTTGAATTAACCCAGTGGTTCCAGCTCCAAGATGCCATGGTTTCCTTGGCTTTCTTCAGCCCCATGTATTGACTTCATTAAAGCGCTGGGAACCAGATGACAGCAGCATCTCCCGGGCTCACATCTATTCACAAGCACACCCAGGGGCTTCAATAGGCTCTCTTCAGAAGAGTGAGGAAGAACTTTCCTAGCCCTAGAAAACACTTCATCACATCTCATTGGGTCATGCCCATCCCTGACCTAAACACAGTGATGGGGAACGGACCATTCTTAGACTAATTAGTTCCATCCCAAAGGATGGAGTCAGCCTTCCCTGAGGAAACTGAATGTATGAGATGTAGTGAAAAGTCCAAGACAATTGATGCCCTGTTAAGAAGGAAGAAATAGGGAATTCCCTGTGGTCCTGTGGTTAAGACTCGGAGCTTTCACTGCTGGGGCCCAGGTTCAATCCCTGGTCAGGGAATTAAGATCCCGCAAGCTGCGTAGTGCAGCCAAAAAAAAAGAAAAAAAAAGAAATAGAGGAATGTTGTAGGCTTGGCAAATACTCTACACCACATGAGATCCCTTCTTTATAGAGGCAGCCCAGATTGGTAGTTAAGAGCTCCACTTTTGGAGCTATACTGACTGGGTTATATCTCAACTCCTCTACTTACTAGCTCTATGACCTTTGGCAAGTCACTTAAACTGTGTATAGCTCAGTTTCCCATTTGTAAAATGAAAAGTAACAATAATGATGCTTCTTATAGGATTATTGGAGGACTACATTAGTTAATATGCATGAAGTACTTAGAATAGAACTCAGCACATAATAAGCAATTGGTTTCCAAGATACAAAGTTCAAAATAAAGTTCAAATGTAATGATGTTCTTTTAAAAAACCAAACACATGAAAACACTTATGTCATCAAAAGAGTTACTATTCAACTAATATTCTTGAAGAAATACTTAACTCCAAGTAAACTCATTTTGTCATCCAGTCATCTTATGAGTTGTGATTAGAAAAGGACAATCACGTGAACAGAGCTGTAAAGACACCATTATAAAAATGATACAATTACCAGGAACCTTATAATGACAGTCTCCCAAACAGAAGTATTGGGACAAAGACCATAGTGTTACTCAGTTATGCCTTCTTGGGGACTGCCCCTGATTGCCTGTAGCTGCAATTCCTGCCAGACTAGGTAGTAAGAAGGGTAGGAGTTGTCAGAAAGACACCAACTGTCTCCACTGCATCTAACAACAGCGTCCTTAAATTGGGCAGTGGCAATTTTTTTAAAAGGAAGGGAACACTTTGTTTCTAATATAAGACCCTACATAAAATGCCCAACGCATGAAACAAATATGAATGAGTTTTTTTCTGGTAAAATGAGGAGTGGGGGATTGCAGAGTACTTCTAACCATGTAACCCTGCACAGGGCCAGAGAAGTGGATCTAAAACATTTAGATAAACACAAACAAACCCCACAGCATCTTAATCCAGATGAACAAATTATTATTATTATTATTTTGCACAGGCTCCGGACGCGCAGACTCAGCGGCCATGGCTCACGGGCCTAGCCGCTTCGCGGCATATGGGATCTTCCCGGACCAGGGCACGAACCCGTGTCCCCCGCATCGGCAGGCGGACTCTCAACCACTGCACCACCAGGGAAGCCCCGAACAAGTTATTTTCATTAAGGTTTAGAGTTGTGTCTTGTGTGTGGTATGCTGGTATAATTTTGCTACGTTAGCCTACTGCTTTCCTGCTGTGTGCTTGAAATGTGAATGCTACTAAAAGTTAGGTGAGGGTTCTCATGAAGGCCTAAACTGTTTTCAAGTTGCTTTGGGAGGTGGTGAAGTCTGATGTCACAGGAGCTAGAGACTTCCTTGAAAGAGTCATAAAGGGTCAGGGACCAGGAGTGAAAGGACCACAGTTGGGATAGGGAAAATTCAGTGATTGCATTTACCACACCAGGCAGAGTAAACTCACAATTCCAATCTAACTTATCATTAAAGTGACCCATAATTTATTGCAAAATTGAGCACGCTTCTGAGACTGATAGGAGTTCAATTGCTAATTGCTCCAGGAAACAGGTGCAACTTGTGGATACCCTATCCATCACCACGCCCTGCTCCAAGCACACCCTCATATATACCCACATCTCTTCATGACTCTCTTGATCTTTTCACTCGATCTGAACACCTTTGCATCCTCTTATGTCAATACTGAAATTGGACTCTGTACCACTAGAATGCTTTCTTTTCTGTAGTTAATAGTATGGTCAATTATCGAGAGTTGTCTGAATGAATCATGGACCAAAAGCCTTTCTCTCAATAATAAAAAAGCTGGTCAAGCAATATATTCAATGACAGCTGTAAAAAGCTTCGTAAAATGAAGACATTCTGAGGTCAAATAGAATTTGTATTCTCCAGAATAAGCACTTGGAAATCTCTGCAATCAGATTCAGGCTTTCAGAGAAGGGAGACTAAGATGTTGGACCATATATTAAACTCATTAAATTATACCCAAGTCTCTTTGGTTCAGCGGACCCTGAATGCATGGCTTTGCTTGATTGCTTTACAGAAACTTTGGACACTTATTTAGTTATATAATAAGTGTAATTTGGGGTGGGGGGATGCCTTTGATATTGCTTCCATGAGAAATTTTCAATTCTTTTCCCCAAACAACAACAAAAGTCCATTTCTTGAAATTTTTTATTTTATTTACTCTATTGTTCACTGCCTAAAATCTCAGGTTTACATGGTGGAGCAAAACCCCCATAGTTTCCAGAACTTTGGGTTTCAAGTTGTAGTGTTCTTTTTTGCCATACTTATGAGGAAATATAATCTAATTATTTTAGCTGGGGTAAGTTGCGAATTACTTCATAAAATTAAGGATTCCCTAACTTTGATAAGACTTAAATTTTACAATGGATTTTTGCATGTATTATTTCAATTTTTACAACAAGCCCATAATACAGGTCACTTTTATGTCATTTTAGGGCTGAGAAAAATGAAGCTCTAATGGACTGAGCGGCTTGCCCCAGATTACATGGTCTGCAAATGTCAGAGCTAGACTTGCACCCAATGGATTTGTATCCACTTCACTCTCACAACACCACCATGGCCTCCTAACACTCAAGATAAATGACAACACCTGAATTCTGAATGAGCGGATGCACTTAGACTCAATAAATGGAAGTCCCCCCTAATCTCTGGATTAGGCTCAAACTACAAACTATTATCCTCTCCCTAATTCTTCTGTCTCTTCTTTCCTTTGAATTATATCATTTTCTCTGGCATTTTCTTGACTACTTACTCCACAGCAGTATAAAGGAGTCCCATCTGGATGTCATCAGTTTGGGAAATTTCAGCCTACAATGCATATCTTCTAGCTTGGGGAAGCCCTCATAGACAATTAAACAAGTTCAAAAAAAAAATCTATTTAGAGAGAAAACTCCTTTCACTATATAACCCTTTCCTCTGCAACACTTTTTCTAAAGGAACTTAGCACATTCAAAGTTCCTTGCATAAAAGTTCCTTTTGATTGTCTATTTTTCTCCAAAACAAAGGACACAGTGCAATCATACAGTGGCTCTTAAGCAATACATGAATTCAGTCAGTCTGTGGTGTTATTAATCTTGATAGTTTAGTGTATTTCAAACAGATCATCTGCATCAGAATAACCTGGAAATTTGCTTAAAGTGCAATTCTTGGGCTCAATTCAAGATTAACAAATCAAAATATCTGGCAGAGGAGCTGTGGAATCTGCATTTTAAACATAGACCCAGGGAGTGGCCTGGTGGTATAGTGGTTAGGATTCTGGGCTTTCCCTGCCATGGCCCAGGTTCAGTCTCTGGTTGGGGAAGTGAGATCCCGCAAGCTGTGCTGCATGGCCAAAAAAATCCCAAAAAAACAACAAAAAATAGACCTGAGTGATTCTCGGGTCAAAGTCTGAGAACAGCTAAGGAGCCAAGGCCATGCAGGCGCAAGGTGCAGCCACCACAGACTTCTCCTAGAGCTTGGAAATCATGGCACTGAGACAGACCTTCTGAGGAAGGTGACTGGGATGTTGGACCATGCATTAAACTCATTACAGCTGGTGAGCCTCAATGGGATTATAGTTCAAATCCAATGGGCAGATGAGGAAACTGAAGTCCACAGAGGATAAGTAATTAAGGAAAAGTTTTTTCCAATATTATTCACAGTGCCAAACAAAACAACGATTCAAGTGTCTGCTGTTTGCTTTTTTTTTTTCTTTGTTTTGCGGTACGCGGGCCTCTCACTGTTGTGGCCTCTCCCGTTGCGGAGCACAGGCTCCGGACGCGCAGGCTCAGCGGCCATGGCTCACGGGCCCAGCCGCTCCGCAGCATGTGGGATCTTCCCAGACCGGGGTACGAACCCGTGTCCCCTGCATCGGCAGGCGGATTCTCAACCACTGCGCCACCAGCGAAGCCCATGTGGCTGCTGTTTTTAAATCTCTGTGGGTCCTCGGCACCCCTCCCAGGCAGTCTCCCGCCACATCTCATATTATATATACTTGTATCTTACAAGTGTTGAGTTTAGATGCAGATGATTAGTTGACATAATTTTGTATTCTATAGATATTTAGTCAAACATTTGCTAAAATTTATTAATTTGATTCAGCAGTTTTCCTTCAAGATATGAAATCTCTCCTTTTAAAATCACAAACATTTCATGGTACCATGAAAAGGTTATAGGCCCCAGGCACTGTGCTTATGGTGTCCAATGGATTAAAGAGCCCTGGCATCCTGTATGACCTTGCAGACCAGCCGTTTACTACAGTGTAACTGACTGGCAGGCTGCGTCTTACAGACCAGTTCTCAAATTTTCAGTTTCAGAAATGGCTTAATCAGTTCACGTAAAAGTGATCAGGCAAATGATACTGACAAGAGATGGAGTGGTAAACCAGAAACACGATGGGATAATTGACAATGTAAAACACAATAATCAATCATTTCCAATGTTCATGTCATCATTGTGGCATATAATCATCTCTGGAGGGAAAATGACTTAAGTAACTTAAGTATGGGAGTCAGACTATGAGTCATTCCTATACATCTGAGACTGAAGCAGGTTTGTCTCTTTGGTTACCTCCCTCTACTAAGGAGTATCTGGCTGTATTGGTCATCTAGGATAACACCTGCCAACATTTTACTTGGTAATCCTGGGCTGTATAATGAGTGCACGGTTAGTTGTATACAAACCTAAAAACTCTTTTCCAAAGTGGGTGCACAACTTTGCATTTCTCTCAGTATTGTATGACAGTTCCAGTGATTCCAAATCCTTGTCTGCCCTTGCTATTGTCAGTCTTTTAAAAAATTATAGCCATTCTAGTAGGTGTATGACAGAATCTCATTTTTATTTTAATTTGCATGTCACTAATGAGATTATCTTTTCATGTGCTTATCTGCCATTTGTATCTCTCCTGTTGTGAACTCAAATCTTTTGGTCATATTTGCCCAGTATTTTGTGGTATTCAACAAGCACATTCTGTAGTTTTGCTATATCTATTCCTAAATTTTTCTTTTTTGATTTTTGGAGCTATTGTAAATGGTACTTTAAAAAAAGTTTTCAGTACATTTATACTATGTAGAAAGATGATTCAGTTATGTGTGTTGACCTGGTATCTTATCCTGTGACTTCCCATATGAGTACTAGAAATGTTTTTGTACATTCCTTGAGATTTTTATTGTAGACAATCACGCCTTGTGCAAATAGGGACAGTTTTATTTCTTATTTTTCAATCGGTATGCTACCTTCCTATATCTGTCTGTCTGTCTGTCTATCTACCTATCTATCTATATCTAATCTGTCTTGCCTTATTGTACTGGCTAAGACTTCCAGTACTATTGTCAATAGGAATGGTAAGAGTGGCCATCCCTGCCTTGCTTTTGATTACTTTATTTTTTCAGTTTTAAAATTTCACCTTGGTCCTTCTTTATATCTTCTATTTCCTTGCTGAGGTTATTTTTCCATTTGTTTCCAGAATGTTCACAATAGCTGGTTGGGATATTTGTTTAGTAGCTGCTTTCAAGTCTTCCTCAGACCCTTCCAACATCTGTGTCACGTTAGCATTGACATCTGTTGACTTTCCTTCCCTGTGAAAGTTGAAATTGTCTTGCTTCTTCACATATTGAACAATTTTAGGTTGTGTCCCGGATATTTTTAATATTATGTTCCAAGATTCTATGTCTCATTTAAATCCTGTGGAGAATGTTGACATTTTTGTGTCAGTAGGCAGTTGACCTGGTTACTTTCAGGCCTCAGGGTCCAACCTGCTTTCTGTGGATGGGTTCTAATGTCAGCTCTATTGTCAAAGTCTTTACAGTTCTACTCACATTATCCCGTTTGTATGCCGCCTGATTGTTATTTGGAGACATGAGCGTGATTGAATGAAGTGAAGAAAAAGAAACGGGTGTTTCTGTACTCTTTCTGCTCCTTGAGGCAGAAGTAGAAGTTTTCTTCTGAAGATGTGCCATCTGGTCCTCAGTTCCTAATTCTGGGTTTCATGCTGCATTGCCTTCAGGCTGGAAGATACCAGAGGAAAAACGGTGAATTAACTGCTTTTTTGGTGGTACCTAGAATTCTGGTCTTCTTCTCCAATTTGCCTAGTACTATTTACTTTTCAGAGTCCTCAAATAGATTTTCCATGCATTTTCCCAGTTTTTATAGTTGCATTTAGCAGAGGAGAGAGAGTGGCATGCACTTATTCCATTTGCCTGGGACTGGAATCCTCTTTGCCTTTCTACATCTATTGACTTTTTTAACAGCTTTATTGATATATAAGTTGCATACCATAAAATTCACCAATTTAAAGTGTACAATTCAATGATTTTTTTGTATATTTGCAGAGTTGTGTAACCACCACCACAATCAATTTTAGAATAGTTTCATCATCGCCCAAAGAAATCCCATATCCATTAGTAGTAATTTATCCCATGTCCTCAATCTTTCCAGGCCTAGTCCCAGGCAATCTACATTCTTCTTCTATAAATTTTCCTATTCTGAATATTTCATATAAATGTAATCATTCAATATAGTCTTTTGTTATTGGCTTCTTTCATTATCATAATATTTTCAAGAGTCATCCATGTTGTAGCATATATTGGTACATCATTTTTTTATTGCTGGGTAATTTTCTATTGTAGGGATATAAGCCCTTTTATTTATGCTTTCATCACTTCATGGATATTTAGGTTGTTTCTACTTATTCGTTATTGCAAATAATGCTGCTATGAGCATTCCTGTACAGCTTTTCAGGTAAACATATATTTTAATTTCTTTTGGGTATATACCTATGAGTGGAACTGCTGGATCATATGGTACTCCTATGTTAATATTTTGAAAAACTCCCAAACTCATTTCCAAAGCACGTGCATTATTTTACAATCTCATTAGCATTATGTAAGTGTGCCAGTTTCTGCACGTCCTCACCAACACTTGTTAGCATCTACCTTTTAAAAAAATTGTAGCCATAGTTTTGGGTATAAAGTTGTATATTGTAAAGTTGTATATCAATAACAAAGTTGTTGTTTTTATTCTCATTTCCCTGATGGCCAGTGGTTTCTTTTGTTGAGGATATTTTCATGTCATCACACACCTTAAGAAATTTCTGTTCAAATCTTTTGCTCATGGTCACTTGTCTTTTTATTATTGTGAGCATTCTTTATATATTCTAGATACAAATTCTTTATCAGATAAGTGATTAGCAATTTCTTCCCCATTCTTTAGGTCGTATTTTCATTTTTGTGGTGTCCTTTGAAGCACAAAAAATTTTAGTTTTGATGAACTTACCTATTTTTTCTTCAGTTGCTTGTACTTTTAATGTCATATCTAAGAAAACATTACCTAACCCAAGGTCATGAAGCACTTACATCTATGTTTCATTCTAAGACTATAATGTTTTAGCTCGGGCTTCCCTGGTGGCGCAGTGGTTGAGAATCTGCCTGCTAATGCAGGGGACACGGGTTCGAGCCCTGGTCTGGGAGGATCCCACATGCCGCGGAGCAACTAGTCCTGTGAGCCACAACTACTGAGCCTGCGCATCTGGAGCCTGTGCTCCACAACAAGAGAGGCCATGATAGTGAGAGGCCCGCGTACTGTGATGAAGAGTGGCCCCCGCTTGCCACAACTAGAGAAAGCCCTCGCACAGAAACGAAGACCCAACACAGCAAAAATTAATTAATTAATTAATAAACTCCTACTCCCAACATCTTAAAAAAAAAAAAGTTTTAGCTCTTACATTGAGGTCTTTGAACCATTTTGAGTTAATTTTTGTATATGTTATAAAGTAGGAGTCCAATTTTATTGATTTGCATATGCTATCCAGTTGTTGCAGCACTATTTGTTGAAAAGATTATCCCCCCCCCATTGAATGGTATTGGCATCCTTGCCAAAGATCAGTTGACTGTAAATGTGAGGGTTTATTTCTGTACTCTCAATTCTATTCCATTGATCTATTCTATCCTTCTGTGTCCATCCTTATGCTAGTACCACCCTGTCTTTATTACTGTAACTTTGTAATAAGTTTTGAAATCAGGAAATGAGAGTTCTCCAATGTTGTTCTTTTTCAATACTTTTTGGTCTATTTTAGGTCCCTTGAGTTTACACACAAATTTTAGGATCATCTTGTTAATTTTTGCAAAAAAAGCCAGCCATAATTTTGTTTGCATTGAATCCATAGATCGATTTAGGGAATATTACCACTTTAACAGCATTAAGTCTTCTGAACAAAGAACTTGGGATGTCTTTCCACTTATTTAGGTCTTCTTTAATTTCTTTAAGCAATTTTTATAGTTTTTCAGAGTTTTATAGTTTTTCATTTCTTTTGTTAAATTTATTCCTAAGTATTTTTTTATGCTATTGTAAACGGGACTTTTCTTCTTACTTTCATTTTTGCACGGTTCCATTGAATTTTAACTTCAAGCACTATATTTTTAATTCTTGAAAGTCCTGTTTCTATATATTTTTTTCATATTGATCTAATCATTCATGCTTTAATATCTTTTTTTAACATAATAAAAGATCAGATCTGGAACCATCAGATACAGAACTTATTCTGTATCTGATTATTTCAATATCTGAAGTCACTTCAAGTATGTTTTTCTCACTTGTTTTCTTCTATGTCTCTCTTGTGGAGATTTCTTCCCTCCTTTGATTAGTTCCTCGGAACTTTAATTGCAGCAGTGATGCAAGGCTTGGTTTGAAAGTGTTCAGAGAGCGTGTGGTTTGCTTCTGCTACATCCTTGGGGACACTGCCCACCCTTGATCACTTGGAAATAAATTTTACCACACAGGAAGTATGTGTCCTTACACCACACCTACCTGGATATTAGGAATCTTCTGGGGAAACCTGTGTTTCCTCTGACACTCAGAGTCAAATCTGAGATAAGTTTGCTAGCTCTCTCCCTTCAAATGGTGATGGTCTTCTATTTTATCCTATTACTGAGGTTAACATCCTTTATAAGTTCTAGCTTTATGTGACCAAAAAGTATTGGAAAAGATTTGTCCAAATCCCCACTCTGCTCAAAGCTCCAGATTTTGTATGTGGCTCTGTAAATCCCAAGTTCTTGGCCCCCAGGGATTGGCAAATACCATGGACAAACACCCGACTCCAGCACTTACATGCCACTCTAAATTCACACTTTATCATTTTTGCCCTTCTTAATATTTGTACTTTTCTGCCAGCTCAACCATGCATCATAAAATACTTAAAACTATACAGCAATTTTCCTTTCTTCTGAACATTTAGTCTGCAATATTGTCTGCAATGGAATTTAATTAATGTCTTTTTAATTCCACTCCAGTGAAGGTAGGGAATTTGATTCTGGTTCTAGCCGCATGACCTTTGGTTAGTCTTTCATTCTCTCTGCGCCTTCATCTATGAAAAATGAAGAGGTTGGGCTAAATTATCTTTACGGGACGCTTTGAGCTGTAAATGTCCATGACTCTTAGATGCAAGAATTCCTAATTGTACAGGAACTTCAATAGTTATTAATCACATTCAAGGAGTTATTTTACATCAGCAGGGATGAGATTGTTCTACTCAAAAGTATAGTTTTTCTCTGACCTGAGTGGCTCATTCCTTTTCTCTCCGATAGTGGGAGTTCTTCTTATATTGGGGCCTGCACACCTGATTGATTACTATTGTAATTCCACTTTAACATATTAGAAGAGTAAAACAAAATACACCAAAGTAAAAAATTGGTTTTTCTCTTCCCTTGGAAGAGAAAAACCAATTTTTTTCTTTTCTGTTTAATAGTACCCATAAGAAGTAAAATAACAATGTTTTATCCTTGAAAGTAAGACATTCCATAACTACTGTTCATGCCGTTAAATTTTTTTTAAGATATGGTTTGGATTTCTTTAAAAGTGTTGGCCCTAGAAATTCCCCTAAAATTTCAGATAACATTCAGAGATAACTATATATTTAGCAGCTTCATCACTTTCAAAGCCCTTCAGAAAAAAAAACCCATAAATCGGCAGCAGGCATGGAAAAGGAAAAATCTTCTTGAAGCAAACTGTTTACTACTAAAAACCCATGAATCATAGAGAACAAGATAAACCAAAAGTGAGTTTTCCTTCTGACATTTGAAGTTGCAGGAGCACCTCTGTGGCCTTGAGGAGATGAAATGCACTGAGACAGTATAAAATACATTATTCAGTTGCTTGCTACATAATGTGATTTAAATAGTTTTTCCTTCCATTATCCTCGGCTCGTGGGCACTTAAGTTGAGGCAGATTTATGAGTATTTCATAATTAACAAGTATTCTTCTCCGGCAAAGAAAGCAGCCTAATTTGGGGGGAGGGGGGAGTGTTTCTGCTGTCCCCACTGAGCTTCTCCATCAACACCTTTGCTTCCCTCCAGTCTGTGACTCCATTAACTTTAAAAGCAAATTAGAATCTAGTCTCTTTAACTGTACTTACTTCATTCAAATCAAAAGGCATTTAATTAGTTTGCTTCTAGGATATATTAGTGCAATAACAGCATCTGGTATAAACAGTATAACAGGATGGTCTAAGACGACGTGGGTTCAGAAACAGACTTTGAACCTGAATTATGGTCAATGCCTAAAGGACATTCCAGACAAAGTCTATGAGTCTAAGCTACATTCGTAAGACTGTCACACATTTATAAAGCCTTAAGAGACCCATTTGGCCATGTTTGGCGTGGTAATGGGTCAGTCCCGTGACAAAAATAAAAGTTTGAAAGTTCTCTTCTCCAAGGTGGTTTTGGCAGAGTCTGTTTATTTTCAGCTAATATGAGGAGCTCCTGAAGGAAGTGATTTATCTACTTTTCCTACCCTGCTTCCAATTTGCCCACGCCTGGTATTCCAGGCCCCAAGGTCCCCTTGTTGTGCTGGCAGGGACACACCTGCAAAGTGTGAGAATGAGATGGAGAGAGCTTCTGACTGTCGTGATATTGCTGTGCTCTGTTCCCACACCTCGTGGTCACTTGGGAGGAAGCCCATGGGCATTTCTTAAATTCCATTTCTCTTTGCCCAGCTTTAGAAAGCATGATATACATCCTGTGTGTGTTTCACGGGACGGGTTTAGTGATACAGAAACCAAGAAAAGAAAGTATTTCCAGAGAAGGGAGTGGATAACTACACTGAATGCTGCTGAGAGAACAGAGAAGAGCCCTTTGGATGTGACAACATGGATGAAGTCATTGGTGACCTTTCAAGAGGGTAGAGGGGAAAAACATTTGACTGGTATGAGCTAAGGAGAGATGGAAAGTGGAGCCTACGTGTAGAGATAACTCTGGTAATTCTTCTGTAAAGAATAACAGGAACTAGTGATGTACCCAGAGAGGATCGCGGGGGTCAAGGAAGTGCTCCTAAGAAGGGAAATATCAGAGATATTTGTGTGCAGATGAGGACAATCCAGTGGATATTAACAATGTATTTCCTTTGCTAGGAACTTAACCTAAGAATGTAATCAGAAATGTGAACAAAGAGGAATGTACAAAAATGTTCATTTTATGTCTATTTAAATTAGTGAAAAAAATTGTATAAGTACATATAAAAGTGGGAAAGAAATGTGACAAAATGTCAACAGCAGTTATCCATGGTTGATGAAATTATGAATAAGTACTATTTTCTCCTTCATCGCCTATTTTCTAAATTTTCAACGTGAGAACATATTTCTCTTAAAATAAGTTTAAGAAAAACATTTTCTTCTTAAACACGTGAATGTGTCAAAAGCCCCATTAGATATGTGCAGATACTATTCCTCATGATAACGTCTCCTAAACACAGTCTGATTAAGGAAAAGGAAATTCTTATGTGTGGAAGAAAGCACAGAATACCTAGAAAAGACATATGTTTATAAGAATTTCAAATGTTTTTATATTCTCCATTTTAAGACGAGAATATTTATTTCCAAACCTAACATATAATTTTAAAGATGGAAAAATAAAACTTGCAGGTAATATTTATTTTTACAAAAAGGGAACTGCTTACCTTCTACTAGACCTGCAAGCATTCCATATGAATACACAATTCAATCAAATGGATTTATATGCATTTACAAAAATTGCATTAAGTGTATAAATTGTGGTCAAATAAAATGTCTCATGTTAAGTTAAGTGTGTAAACCAAATGTTTAAGAAATACTTCTGTTGGGGCTTCCCTGGTGGCGCAGTGGTTGAGAGTCCGCCTGCCGATGCAGGGCACACGGGTTCGTGCCCCGGTCCGGGAAGCTCCCACATGCCACGGAGCGGCTGGGCCCGTGAGCCATGGCCGCTGAGCCTGCGTGTCCGGAACCTGTGCTCCGTAACGGGAGAGGCTACGACAGTGAGAGGCCCGCGTACCGCAAAAAAAAAAAAAAAAAAAAAAAATACTTCTGTTAATATCTTAAGTGTAATAATTCTACCATGTGCAGGTTGTCCAGCTTAAAACTCATAATTAGAATCTAGTTAAGCAGATGACGAAACAGATGCCTAGAATACCAATGTGTAATTTATCCTGGTATATAATTAATTTATGATACACTCTGCTTTGAAAATTTTGAAATAAGCCCATATATATTTCAAAAAGTCATTTCTATTGTAAGTGGTTTCACAAACAACACAATTTTATATTTAATTTAATTTTCATTATTATCTTCTGGAGCAACTGTTTTTTTCCCTGAAATATTAAAGAAGAAAGACGTTATATTAGGTATATAATTTACAACAACAGCAGGATCTGCTACTTCATTTTTTATAAGGTATTATTTATTTTCTTGTATTTTAAAAAATTCACAAGACATTGAATTCATTAGTGAAATATTTTTCCTGTCTTCAAAGCATTGACTTTATTTTTGAAATTCTGGTTATGTCCAAATTTATAACATGTATCCTTTATTTTTATGAGCATCAATTTCAAGTATGATAGCTAAAAACCAAACAAATATCTTTATAATGTAAAACAAAATCTGAAACATTTCAAAAGACTGCTATAAAGAAATAACACAACAGACTGTGACCTTATTAATACTGCTTGACTACCAAGCACCCGGAAGGTCTCACTGAACTTTAAGCTCCTTCTTATATCTTTAATAATAATCACAATCATTTTTTGAATGTTAGGAGGTTCACTGTGGCTCCACAGAAACGCTGATGGTACGTGGAAAGGCCATTTATCTCCATCGTTACTACATTTCTTTCTTTCTGTGATGTCTCTAGTTTTTACTTTATTTTGACATTTCTTTTGATTTTGACACTGTCCATTGGTTTGCTCTGTGCATCTCAACCTCTTTCTTCAGTTATGGAAGACCTACCCTTGGCAAGGTTTTATGCCATTGTTTTTTACACAGATGCCTTTGGAAAGTTTTAAAAATCAGATTATTTCAGGTGCTTTGATAATTTTTGATCAAGGATCGATTATATGTTAATGAAATGCAGTGAAAAGAACATATCATTTTGAACTGTGAGACATGGGGTTGATAATCTTTTGTCTGTCGCTTAATAGTTATGTGACTAGAAATAACCCACAGCCCTTCTGAGCTCTGGTTTCCACATCTTAAAGCGATAAAAATAGTTATTTCAAGGCTTATAGTGAATGAGGTACACAAAAGATAAAGTGCTTTGTACAGTGAAATACTAACGCTATTGTTATTTTAAGACTGTAATCGTTCTGACTTTGTCTTTCTTTACTCCTAGTTGTCTCCAAGGCTTTCCACATCTATAATTGAATCTGCTATTTTCTCTCTGTTAAAATTAAAGTTTATGCTAAAACCTAAATGCAACCATGCTCTGGAGCCCACAAATTAGCACATTCTTCTCTCCCAGTTTATCTATAGGGCACAGGCACGGTTCTAGGCAGAGGAGCGTGCAATGCGGCATGCTTAACTTTAAACAATGGAATGACAGAGACAAATTAGAAAACTGTTAGGAAGAGCTAGTAAGAACGAGACCAATTTTCATTTTATTTCAAAGTTCTTTGAGGCTGCTCTAATATTCTGCTACAAATCTGTAAACACAACAGACAATGAATGTTTCCAGATTAAATAATCCAAAGGAACAGGCCAAGAGAGCCAGACAACATAGAGGCTTTAGAAGTCCTAACAGCTAAGTGTCTTTGAATTCTACTATTGTACACGTTTCCAAATGATTGGAGTAATATACATTACTCCATTATGGGCATATAATGAAAGTATTCTCTTTACCAAGAAATTGCAGAAAATATGCAAGCTCTTTAACATAAGCTTGCTAGGTCTAGAAGTGCCTTATGGATTTTGAGCACACAAAACAGCCACTACCCTACCCCTAATCTCTGCTGTCATTGAACCTACAGTAAATATTGTTAGATAATAATAAGTTCCAGGGAGAAAAATAAAATCAGGGTGGAGAGTAAACTGTGCATGAGAGGGAGAATTTTTGTTTATTTATTTGCTTGTTTGTTTGGTACTTTAATTAGGGTGGCCAGAAAAAGTACACTTGAGAAAAGATGAAGGAGGTGGTGAGGGAGCAGACTGGGCAGATCAAGCAGGGAAGCGTCTTCCAGATGGAGGGAGCAGCAAGTGTTTAAGTTCTGAGGTCAAGTGTGTTTGCCTGGCACATTTGAGCATCGGCAAGGAGATGAGGGTCCTGGAGTGGAGTAAGTAAGTGGGAAGGTTGCTGGAGCCGTACATGTATCCTGTAGGGCTTTACAGAACATCGTAAGGTCACTGGTTTCTCTTCTGAGAGAAAAGATGAACAAACATGGAGGGTACCAAGCAGAGGAGTGACATGGCCTGACTTAATCTGAACAGGATCACTCTGGCTGCTGTGTGGGAATAGACGGGAGGAGAGTAGGGGCCGAAGCAAGGGGAACAGTTAGAAGGCTATTGCAAGAAGTGATGAAAAGTCTGGACCAGGCTAGCGATTCTGAGATTACCTGAAAGTGTCATCACAATCATCCAAGATGGTGGACAGAGAGGACAGTATTCGGAAATGCCTATATTTATAATATAGGAAGAAGAAGAGGAATTCACAGAGAAAACCAGACATACTCTCAGCGTTCCACGAGGTCTGAGTCTCTGCTAGATTTCTAAAGCAGGAAGAAGGACCAAGAAGTTATTATATGCTCGTGAGGCAGCAAGGCAAGAATATCTGCTCTTATCACTTATGTTCAGTATTGTACTAGATGCCCTACCCAGAGTAATAACCCTAGAAAAAGAAACAAAAGACATACCATTTAGAAAAGAAAAAACTTTTTTTATTCTCGGATAACATGACCATTTATGTAAAAAATCCAAGGGAAGCTACCACACACACACACACACACACACACACACACACACACACAGATTACTAGAACTAATATGTGAGTTTAGCAAGGTTACAGGATACAAGATCAATATAAAAAATAGTCATATTTCTTTATAATATTAATGAATGATTAGAAACTGAAATTTTAAAAAACATCTATAATAACAATGCAAATATGAAATATTTAGATAAAATTTTACAAAAATTTGCAAAAGACCTGTACATTGAGAACTACAAAGACAGTGATAATGAAGAGTTTTTAAAAATAGAAATAAATGGAGAGATACACCCTGCTCATAAATTTAGACTCAATATTTGTAAAATGTCAAATTTTCCCAAGTTAATCTATACATTCAAGGAAATACAGCTGGCTTGAGGAGGAGGAGGAATAGAAACTGATAAACTCATTCTAGCATTTCAACGGAACTACAAGGACCTAGAATAACCATAACAACTTTGAAAAAGAAGAACGAAATTGGGGGATTTATACTACCTGAATTCAAGACTTGCTGTAAAGCAACAGTAAAGGCAGTTTGGTACTGGCATAGATATAGACATATAAGTCAATGGAATAGAATAGATAGTTCAGAAATAGATTCACACGTAATTGACCAATTGGTTTACTTTTTTGGTTTTTTTTTTTGCGGTACGCGGGCCTCTCACTGTTGTGCCTCTCCCGTTGTGGAGCACAGGCTCCGGATGCGCAGGCTCAGCGGCCATGGCTCACGGGCCCAGCCGCTCCGCGGCATGTGGGATCTTCCCGGACTGAGGCACGAACCCGTGTCCCCTGCATCGGCAGGCGGACTCTCAACCACTGTGCCACCAGGGAAGCCCTCTTTTTCTTTTTAATATAAACATATCTTTATTTGCCCTCAATATTATTTTTATTGAGTTATAACTGACATACAACATTATATCAGTTTCAGATGTACAACATGATGATTCAATATTTGTACATATTATGAAATGATCACTACAATACATCTAGTTAACATCCACAGCATAATAGTTTGTTGAGAACATTTAAGACATGCCCTCTTAGCAACTTGTAAATATGCAATAGAGTATTATCAACTATGGTTGTCATGCTATACATTACATCCCCTAGATTTATTTACTTATTTTATAACTGGAAGTTTGTACCTTTTGACCCCCTCTGCCCACTCCCCTGCCTCTCATCTCTGACAACCACTAATCTGTTCTCTGTATGAATGAGCTTGTTGGTTTTCGTATTTGTTCTTAGTTTTCACATATAAGTAAGATCGTATGGTATTTGTCTTTCTCTCTCTGACTTACTTTGCATAATGCCCTCTAGGTGCCCAACTGATTTTCAACAAAGATGCCATGGAGAAAGGATAATCTTTTCAATAAATGGTATTGGCAAAGCTGATTATTTATATGTAAAAATGATGAACTTTGACCTTTACCTCAGACCACATACAAAAATTAACTTGAAATGGATCATAGATCCAAGTGTAAAAGTGACAACGACAAAACTTCTAGAAGAAAATGGAGGAGAAAACCTTAATGACCTTACATTTTGCAAAAATTTCTTAAAGAAAACACAGAAAGTATGAACCCTGAAAGAACAAGTTGATAAACTGGACATAATTTAAGGATTTTGTCCTTCAAAAGACAATGTGAAGAAAATGAAAAGGCAAGCCACATACTGAGAGAAATTATTTGCAAAGCATATATCTGATAAAAAAAAATCTATGCAAATTTCATAAAGAACCCTTGCTACTCAATATTAAAACAACTTTGATAACATAAAACAGACAAAAAGTTGACACTTCACCAAAGATAAAATTACCAGATATAAGTACAAGAAAAGATGGTCAATGTCATTAGTTATTAGAGAAATGCAAATTAAAGCTGCAGTGAGATATCACTGCATATAAAATTGAATCGCTAAAATGAAAGGAACTGACTGACAAACGTTGTAGAACATGAGTAGCAAATCAGGCTCTCCTCCATCACCAGTGGGATATAAAGGCATATGGTCACTTTAGAAGGCAGTTCCTTATGGTCACTATATGACCCAGCAATCCCCTTCCAGGTATTTATCCAAAAAGAAATGAAAGCATAGCATCAATCCACACAGAGATTTGTGCTCAAATGTTCACCGCAGCAATATTCATGAAAACCAGGAACTGGAAAGAACCCAAAACGTCCATCAATCGTTAAATGGACAAATGGAGGTACATTCTTAATGATAAATTACTACTCAATAATAAAAAGGCACTAATTACAGGTTCACACCACATGGCTGAATCTCAACACATTTTGCTAAGTGAAAGAAGTCACACACAGAAGACCGCATAGCTTGAATTCCATTCATAAGAAATTTTACTAAAGGCAGAATCCATGATACAAAACACATCAGTGGTTGCCTGGAGCTGGGATAGGAGTAGGGATTGACTGCAAAGGGGAAAGAGGAACTTCTGGGGGTGAGAGAAATGTTCTGTATCTTTTTTTTTTTTTTTTTTTTTGCGGTACGCGGGCCTCTCACTGTTGTGGCCTCTCCTATTGCTGAGCACAGGCTCCAGACACGCAGGCTCAGTGGCCATGGCTCACGGGCCCAGCCGCTCCGCGGCATGTGGGATCTTCCCGGACCAGGGCACGAACCCGCGTCCCTTGAATCGGCAGGCGGACTCTCTACTACTGCGCCACCAGGGAAGCCCCGCTCTGTGTATTTTTTTAAAAAGGCACAACCCTGCGTCTTTCTACCACACACTAACATTGACACCATTTGCTTCAAAGAAATCTGCCCTTACCTAGAAATTCCATAAGGAACTAGGAGATACATAGACATAAGTCCCTGTAAAGATACATAATTTATCATTTTGTTCTTACTTATCATCTAGTATTTTCTTCATGGAATTTCCATTTTAATGGACACCCTAAGTATTTTGTCAAAAAAATTTAAACACTTTTTTCCCATTAATCTCACAGAACTTCTTGGAGAACATAGTTCTAAAGATCTTCTATTTCGATATCTTCAGAAAAAGTCTACTTTTGCTTTTATATTTTATAAATCTTTCATGGTGACTTTTGTAAATTATTCCCACCTTCCTTCTACCAATCCAAAGCATAATCTTTCAGAATTTTCTGGAAAAAAATATTTGCCTTAAGTCATTTTCCATTATTTCTAGGTATAGAATTAAATTAATGCAATAAAATTTAAAGAAGAAACTCTTCCATTCATGTAGCTTTTAAACTCATTTCTTTTATTTCCTTTGTACCTGAAATTTATGTCTTTTTGTGCTCACAGTGACTTGTAAATCGTCTTTTCCCATCTACACCACTGAACTCAGGCCCTGGAAAAAGGGTTTTGAGTCCTGATTTCCTTTCCTGCAGCATTTTCAGGGCAGTAGGTTATGCTAAGGTAATTTCAATTAGAATGTAAATTGGGTAATCTGGAATTCTATCAAGTATAGTCATTCTTTCCTCTTCTCTCTAATATCAAGTTTAGTACTTCTTTCACTAGCACAATAACTGATGCTCATCATTATAACCCCAAGGTACCATGCTGTCCTCTGAATCAAGAAGGTTTCCAGTATAGTTTTATTAGGTGTACTCATCCTTTAAAAATGTATAATCTTATGTAATAAAGTTTTTTGTTAGTCAGATTATTTGATTAACTAGCTCAATTCTTTCTTTGCTTTATGCAGGATAACAGAAAAGACTGTCAAACTTCTAAGTTTGTTTGTTGGATTGTTTCAGGTTTCCATTTCCTATGTGTAAATCCTCTCTTGCATTGTATTCTGGGGTTTTTTTCTAAGTCAAGGTTTGGTTAAAGTGAATCCTCTGCCAGCTCTGCACATGCACTGGAGCAGCTCCATGCTGCTGAAGGATAGCATACAATCCTGCCGACTGGCCTCATTCAGTTTATGACCATAAGCTGCAAATACGACCCCAGGGTTACCGGCATCCCTGCTATATGTCTCTAGTCGATTCAGTCTCCCACTCCCTAGGATGGCTGTTTCTACACCACCTCATACCTGCATGGCTTCCTCCTCTTTCTCATCAGATGACCTTGCCTTCGGTCATCAATCAGAACAGAACTTCCATCCTCCCATCCCCACATCTACTCATCTACCTGTGTCTGTCCCCACAGACTTGTTCTCCCACCTGTTAGAAATAAAACGAACCAGCTGGGCTCCTACCCGAGGCCAGAGCCTCCACGCATGCCCCCATTCCATCCCCTCCCAGCGCCCAGGGGCTCTGTTCCTGCATCACCTGTTCCCCCCTCTTCCTGGATCCTTCCCTTCTGCAGCCCCACATACAGAAATTTCTCGTTACTAAAAAAGACGCTTCCTTTACCGCATACCATTCTCTAGCCCTCACCCCATTTTTCTGATCCCTTATGGCTACACTCCCTGTACTGTCACCTCCACTTTCTCCCCTCAGTCTCTCTTGAGCCCACCCCTGGGCTGAGACTGTTCTGGGCAAGGCCAGAAACTGACCTCCCTGCTCTCGATCCAAAGTCAGTCTGGATCCGTCGGCAGCAATGGACGCAGGTGCTCGTTGTCTTCTTGGAGTGGCTTTATGCACAGGTTCCGTCCCCACCTCACGGCCTGATCCTTCTGCTTCTCTCCTGTGCTTCTCCAGAGTGCCTTCCAGATGCTCCACATCGCGGTGCCCTAAATTTTCATCGCTTGCCTGCTTTAATCTAATCTCACTTCATCCCGTGACTTTAAATACCAACTACATGCTGAAATGGCCAAGTTTATACTTCTGCCCTACTGTTCTCCCCTAGCTGCAGACGCCCCTTGACGACTCCACTTAGATAACTTTTAGGCGTCTGAAACTTGATATGTCTGAATGGGGACTCTTGCTTCCTTTCTATCCCCACTCCCCAAATCACTCCTGTCTCTCCATTATAATAGAATATGGCGACCCCGTCCCTCAGTTGCTCATGCCAAACATTTAGGAGTCAACCTTGGTTTCTCTCTTTTTCACAGTCCACACCCAGCAAGCTCTACTAGTGTAATGGCATTCTTTGGGGATACGGCAGGGTTGAGTTCCAGACCACCACAATAAAGCGAATATCAAAATAAAGGGAGTCACACGAATTTGGGGGTTTCCCAGTGTATATGACAGTTTTGTTTACACTACACTGTAGTCTGTTAAGTGTGCAATAGCATTATGCTTTAAAAACAATGTACATATCTTAATTAAAAGATAACGCTGTTGGAGAAATGGTACTGATAGACTTACTCAGAGCAGAGTTGCCACAGACCTTCGATTTGTAAAAAACGCAGTATCTGTGAAACTCAATAGGCAAGACGAAGCACCATAAAGCGAGGTGTGCCTGTATCAGACATTCTGAACGCTTCTCACTGCGTTTGCCACTATAGGTGCCAAGTCCAAGGCCTTGCTAGACCTACTAAGGTAGCTTTCTAAGTGGTCTCACTGCTTGTACGCTTGGTCCCTGTGGTTTCTCCTCCATGAAGCAGCCAGAATAGTCCTGTTAAATTACGAATTAGCTCACGTTCCCCTGCCAGGAATCTGAAGAGATGGTTTTCTATCACACTTGGAACAAGTTCCAACGCCCTCAAGGTGATTCGGCCCTGCCCCCCTCTCCGATTCCAATTGTTCCAACTCTCCCTCACTCTTACTTTTCTCCACAACACAGGCCTTCTTACTTCTCCCCAAATGCACCACGCTTGGTGCTGCCTCAGTACCTTTGCATTTGCTGTTCCCTCTACCCAGAACATTCCTTCCCCCAGGTATTTCATGACATTTATTCTTCCTTTTAGACTTTATTTTTCTTAATATTTTTTATCTTCATCTGAAACGACACAGTTATTTATTTAAGCCCTAGGAGGAAAGAAACTGTCTCTCTTGGGCACTGCTGTATCTCCACTCTTAGAACAGTACTTGAAACATGACTGGCACTCAATAAATATTAAATGACAAAGAACTCATCAGTGACATACGCTATTTTCCAATTTTTTGGTTCTGTTTCCACCCTACTAACGCAATAGCCATTGATCATATTCTTTATATAGATATTTGTTTCACAGTTCTAGTTCTAGCCATCTGCAACTCCGGCCTCTACATAATCTCTCTGATCTCTGTCATTGGCAATCTCACCTCCTGTTCTAATTACGGTAGGCCACCTTGTGCCCATCAACAGGGTTGCAAGCCATCCCACAGAACAGTGTGGAGTTCGCATCGCCTATATATTTGTTTAACTTGTTATTACGAAAATTTGAAAACAGGTACAATAGTAAAGAAAATAATATAATGAACCCTATTTAATATAACCCAGCTTCAATAATTAACTCAAGGTTAGGCTTGTTTCGTGTATTACTACCTCTTACTTCTCCAAATTACTCTGGAGCAAATCCCAGGCATTATATATTTCACCTGCAAAAATTGCATCTCTATGGAATTGCTACATTAAAAAAAGAAAAGAAAGAAAACACACATAACTACAATATTGGTATCACCTCCCCCCAAATGATCAATTTCTTAATATCAACAAATATTTAGTCAGTATTTACATTTTTCTCATTTTCTTATAACAGTATTTAACAATGTCTGTTCAAATCAGGTTCCAGGAAAAGTCCATATTTTAAAATTGTTTGATCTGCCTTTTGTTTCTCTTGTCAAAGTCTCTGTCTCCCAATTCCTCTCCGCACCCACACCCTGACTTTGCCATTTTTGTTCAAGAAAAATGGTGCTTTTTTTGTAATCTCCTTTAGTCTGGATTTTGCTGATTGCATCTCCCACATGTTCATCTGTTGTATTCCCTATAAATTGGTAGTTGCTCATAGAACTTTGTTCAGAGTCAGGTTCAATATAACTTCTGGCAAGCCTTCTTCATAGGTAGTGTCTACTTCCAATGGAAGTAATAATAATGTCTGGATGTCTGGACGTCTCTCTTTTAGTGATGCTGTCAGCCACTGACATACTACTAAGATCAGCAGTTATCAAGCTTTTTGCCTTATGAGTACATTACACTCAAAAATTATTGAGGATCCCGCAGAGCTTTTGCTTTCGTGGGTTTTATCTACTGGTATTTACTTTATTAAAAATTAAAACTGAGAAAACTTTAAAATATTTATTTGTTTAAAATAACAATAATAAAACATTATATGTTAACATAAATAGCATATTTTATGGGAGAAACTATATTTTCCAAAATAAAAAATTCACAAGAAGAAGAGCATTGTTTTGCATTTTTACAAATCTCTTTACCGTCTGGTTTAATGGAATAGAAGAGCACTGGAGTTTTCTTTCTGCTTCTGTATTCAATCTGTCGCAATATGTTGCTTTAATTGAAGTGCATAAAAAATCCATCTTCACAAAGATGTGTTGTTAGAAGTGGAAGAATTATTTTAATACCCTTTTCAGATAACTGTAGATATTCTCCTTGGACACTATACAGAACCTTGATGAATGGTAGTTTTCTAAAGGTTAGTTGTAGTGTGAAATCTAAAACCATGTCAGTGGACTTTTCCTATTCAATTAAGAATAGGCTTATCTTCCTCTTTGAATGGATCTCTCACCAGGCATGATTTTGTGACAATATTTGGAAAATATACTGATATATGTAGAACTTCCAAATGTGGACATATTTCATTATTCAATATCAAAAAACCACATTTATTAATAACCATTAGTTATTTTTTAAAAATCTGTAGGTGTTGGGAAGCTGTCAAGCTCATGGTGGCAAACTCAAGTTTTCCCAAATTCAGATTTTTATCAGAAAATTTGAATTTTACCACTGGCAACAGATACTGTCAGTTGTTTACTTGACGTGTCAGTGTCACTTCATTCATTTTCAGGAAAATACCTGCCAATACCCAAATCTGAATAACCATAATTTTTCTGTCAATCATTCCTTGAAGTGAAAATTATGTTCCGTGGACAAAGCAGTTAGTTCAGGGGCAACTCAATCACACAAATGATTTTTAAGGAGATGATTTTTAAGGAGATGACCACCAGAGGTCAGTAGTCAGCATAAGGGCTTTATGGGTATTTCTACCTTCTTTTAACATGGAAAAAAAAATTTTTTTTTGTAATCGGTCAAGATTTAATACAATTAATTACTTTTACTGCTTCATTAGGAAATTCTGAGGTGAAATTGGCTTGTTTTTGTCTTGCAGTGTGTGTTGGTAGAAATACAATGGCTGCTAGTAAGGTGGTTTGTGCCACCACCTTGACAGGTATTGAGGCCCCAGCAGTTTTGCCCACCATTACTTTTGTACCATTATTGTAAAAGTTAACACAGGGGAAAAGGCCAATAATGTCTTCATAGTGCCATGAATATAATATTGAACTTGTGGTCTCCCTAAAAGCTTCTTAGGGATTCCTATTTTGAAGTCTACTGGTAGATATATTACTTTAATAGGAGTCGCATTAGTGACATTTTAATTTTCATAGCTGGGATGCTTCTATGAAGAAATTTCTCCTCATCAATGATTTTGTTTCCTGAGTTACAAATCATATAGGAAAAGCAGGAAAAGTGCTTGATTCATTCTCTTTAGGTAGCCGTCTTTAAAATAATGAAGTGGTTCTCTAATATCCTCTAAAGGTTACCAAGTAGGGTCATATTAAAATATCATAGGAACTTATGAGTTTAAACATATTTGATCAGTTTTCATTCATTACACTTATGATCCTAATTGATAATGCTCAAATTATTCCATCTTTGTCTGGTGGGAACTTGTTCAGGTTGGTGCCTGAGCCCTTTGGCATGCCTAGCTGTCTTTGATAGATACCTTGTCTTCTGCTATGACAACATTTCCCAGACTAATCTTGTTCATTTCCTTCCCCAAACCTGCAACTGGGCATTTTTTTAAGGAAGTAGTCCCCTTTAGTGGGAAATAGTATTTGAGATCAGAATTTGGGTTCTAGAGGTTTCATTACTATTGGGTCAATCATTTTTTCTAAACCTTTTTGTAGACAAAGCTAAGAAAAGGTGTTTTTTTAAGATAAAATATATTATGAGTTCATATTATTTTCAAATTAAAACTTAGGACTACGGAGTTTTATTCTTAACTCATTGATCTTACAACTCTAGCTCCTTTTCAATCGTGCTTTCAAAAATCTTGGATCTCAACACCACCAACAATTATTATTTGATTTATACCACATTATACATGTAACAATGTCTTCGTAACAATCCAAATACTATTAACAACAGTCTCATTAGTAAACAAATAGTTTACTATTTGTTGTTGTTGTTCTTTTTTCCTTAGGTGATCCCATTGGGTTTGTATGGTCAAATTGCCCTTTTAAGTCCCTTAGATAGCTCCTCTCTGTGAGGTTATGCCACTACAGGGCAAATAGGTTTCTTTGTTTTGTTTTACTTCTAATTTGGGGAGGTTGATTTTAAAATTTAATTTAATTTTATGATTATTTAAAACATTTTCATTGTTCCACAGCCAAATTGACAAAATATGTTTAAAAAAAAAAAATCTAGGTCCTAGCCCCATCTCTTCCACCCTATGCCATCTATCTCTTTTTGAATAATCATTTCTCAAATTGTAGGACATATATTCACACCTCCTCCTCCTTAAATTAAGTATAGAATACTAAATGTAAGTATTGAATACTTTCCTCCATCTTGCTTTTTGTTTTTTCAAATAGTGGTATAGCCTGGAGCTCACTCCATGCTCATGTACAGAGGGCGTCCTCATTCCTTTTAACAGTTGCCAAGTACTTCACTGTGTCCTTTAACCATAGCTTATTCCATCAGTCCCTCATTGATGGACATTTGGACTGGTGCTAATATTTAGCTATTACAAAAAGAACTGTGATTAACAGTCTTCTGCATCCTTAAACAAGTTTAAAAACAATTTTTGCTAGTATATCTTTGGGATAGATTTACAGAAGTGGGAATGCGAAATTGAAGGATAAACGAACATGAAATTTGCTGGCTATCACCAAATCCCCCTCCATAGGTGTTATGCTGATTATTTGTTCATTTTTTCTCATCTCTCTACCCACCATTTCATCCTCCACTTTGAGATGCAGGTGCTGGGACTCAGCACTCCAACCTTTCTGCTTTACCGGCTGGCTCCCTGCTAAGTTCTGGCAAAAGTGTGCTAGAGGTAGGCTGCAAAGCAGGAAAAAGAATGAGGGACTTGCTACTTTCTGCTTTGTTCCCTCTTCCTGTCAGAGTCACCCCTGCAATGGCGTTTCATCCAGTAGGGACAGGTTACGGTTTCCAGTTTTCTACACTCTTAGAACCCTCCCTAAGATTTCAGCCCCAGCTAGTAAGCAGCCTTCCTTAGAAACCTCAGCTCTGCAGGGGGACCTCCTTGGAACTCCTGAGGTACCTCTACCAGCCAGATGGTGTTCCTTCCTCAGAAGTCTGACCCCAGCTCCATGGGGTCCTTCCTCCTAACCAATCAGGCAGCACACCTTTCTCAGAATTCTGGGTCCCCGCTCAGCAGGGCTCCTTCTTGAAGTTTTTATATTCTAATAATTCCAACCTCTTTCCTTTGTTCCCTCAATTTTTAAGGATAAATAGCTACTTCCTAAAGTTACTACATCTGGTATACTGCAGGGTTTACTTTTTGTCTTTTAGATTCAATACTTGGTTAAATTCTCTTTCAATTAAATAGATACTGTGAGGTTTATTTTTCCGAGTCTGAGCAACGCAGAGGTTGTACCATTTTGCCTTTTTATTCTCAATTTTGAGAATGTTTGTTTCTCTGAGGTCTTGCCAACTGAGTTTGTTGCTAAACTTTTGTTTTTTGCTAATCTGATAGGTAAGTGGTGGTCTCTCAGTATATTTTGAAAGTGCATTTCTTTTATCTTGAGGAAGGTAGAGAATGGCTTCAGATGAATATCCATTTGCATTTTTACTGGGAACTCTGGCCAATTTTCGTTTAGGTCTATTGCCTTTTTTCCTCTTTTATTTTGAGATGCTTTTTTTGGTATTAGCTTTTCCAATCCTTGATTGTCACATAAGTTCTAAATGTTTTCCCAGAGGGTGTCATTTGCCTTTTTTACTTTGCTAATGGCAGTTTCAATTTTAATTTTATTTGTTTGCCATGCAAAGGCTTTTTATATTTATGTAATCAAAGGCATCAATCTTTTTTCCCATTGCTTCTAGAAGTGGATTCAAAATTAAGAAAGTCTTCCCTACTCCCAAGTTACCCATATTTTCTTTTAGTATGTATATCGTTTCACCTTTATCTTTAAATTGTTGATCCATCTGGAATTTATCCTGATGTACAGTATAAGGAATGTATCATTTATATTTTTTCTGGGCAGGACCCTGAAGACCCCGCTCTCCTTGCTCATGAAACCAGCAAGTCCTCGGAAGTCAGGACACATTGGCGGAGAGCATGCTGCCAAGACCATGGCCATGGCCCAAGCTGTGAGGGTCTGGGATCACTCGGACAAGACAGATGAACAACACCAAGAGTCTGAAATTTGGCTTTGGTGAAACTGATAGGCTGAAAAGTTTTAAAGATGTATTCAAAACATCTACTATTCCCAGGTTTGTCCAACACACTTCTAGGAACAGGGCTTTGCTGGTTTAAGAATCTGGTGCTGCACTCAGATAGGATGTTAACACACCCATAAATGAGGTCTGAGTTTGCATATGTATATCCAAAGTGACCTCAAAGGTCACAGACAGTCCACCTGCCTCTCTCTAAAGCTGGAAAAGGAACAAGGCCTAAGGTTTCCATAGGAGCCCCAATTACTGCAGGTTTCCTATAAGTTAAGGGTTCAAGAGTTTTAGAGTGTATATTCCAATAGCAAATTTGAACCAAATAAGGAGGAAGAAAGATTTGAAAACAAACACATAAAATTACTTTGTCTCAAAAGAGACCACCTACAACCTCTCATTCACAGGAGCCAAACAGATCTCAGGAAGTAGCCTCACCAAACCATTTGTCCTAACACCTGAATGGAAATGAACTGTTAGATGGGAACAGCTAGTATGTGTTCAGTTTTGACACCTGGTCATAAATGGAATGATTTCGTTTTTGTGATTAGGTAGATAACTTGCACTTGTCTGAAATAGTTTTTATCAATATCATTTCACTTGTATGAGATTATGTAACCTAACTTTCAGGTGGTAAGTTAACTTTGCTGATTTAGATTAAAAAAAAAAAAGGTACTCCTAAGAGCTGCCTATCATTTAACAAAATACTTCACCTACCATCTTTACTTTAGGAAACACTGAACTAATCAATCCTTTCCTCCTCTTCTTGAGTGAATTTTAAAATACAGCATGTTTCGGGCTTACCAGAGATAAGAGCATAGATTTATTATTTTTTTAATGGATCTCATTTTATTTTCTATCACTATTAGTCTCTTGCTTGGCTTTTTCTGTTAGTGATCTCCAGGTCTCTGACTTTTTTGAACATTTTTTTTTTTTTACCCTTTGTTCCTTCCTTAAAGAAAGAAAGGTCTGTTATAATAGAAATGAATAATCTAATGGAATCCTGCTGCTACTCCCTACTGCTTCGTGTCTCTCCTTCTTTCATATACGTGTTGTCACACACAAGTATAATGTATACAGCTCAGACATATTAACAGGTGCCCCCGCCCAGCCTGCCCCCAATTAAGTTGCCAACCCAACGTCTGACTCCCAGCCACCAGAGAACGCATTGCCTATTACATCACTCAAGTCCATTATTCTCCTTTCTCCCTATGGCATCCGCTCCTCCTAGATGCTTTTTAGCTCATAGTTTAAACAGAGGCAAGACATATTCTGCATTTTAAGATTAATATTATATATCCTTGACTTCTACAAGCCTAGACACAATGGGGACTGATGTTTAATAGATATTAATGGAAATTAATTTTTACACACCCTACATGCAAACAATTTATTCCGAAAAAAAGTGGTATGAAACCTTAAGTGGCACCGAGAAAATTTCAAAACAAATTGTTTTTCACTCTATATCCTTAGGTCAGTTTACAGAGTCTGAGCAAAGTAGAAAAGCTGTCTTTTGAGATTTAGAATTTAAAACTTGAATATAATTATCATTAATTTATTACACTGAGTATCAACAGGCATTTTGCCATAGTTATTACCGTTACAGAACAGTTCTCAAAGAATGCCTACAAAAAGAAACGTTGTCTACAACCTATTTTCCCATTAATTTTCATCAGGCAAGGAGTCCTCTCTGCAAAAAAAATCTGGCTCCAAACATATTAAATAATAATCAGCATTATAAATGTTTTGAACATTTTTATAAAAAGAAAAAGATTCTAATAAAGCAATACCACTTGAAAATACTTGTAAAATTATAGGTACTCGACAATGTGTGTTAAGTAAATTAATTTGGTGTTCCAAGGCTGTGCCTAGAAACATAATAGCCACTTGTTTTTTTTTAAATACATTTCTGTCTGGATGTAAAATAGTTTAATTACACATTTTGGCTAGTGTAAAGATTCATGGAATTTGAATAATTAATTAAAGATAGAAGAAAATATCACCTTTGTAATCTTCTTAATTCATGAACTCACATACAAAAAACTATGGGTTTATTCTCTACATATTTAGAATGCTGAAATCTCTCCAGTTCCAATTAATGAAGGAAATCTCATCTCTTTTTGCTTCAGTGCCTGGCACTGAAATGCCTACTTAATAAACGTTTGATGAGTAAATGAATGTTTTTGACAGTAGCCAGGCGCTTACAGCAAAAAATGAGGTAACGCAGTGCATTGTGAAGAACATAGGAGGAAACAGATCTGGGTTCCTGTCCTAGATCTGTCACAAACTAGCGGTGTGACCTTAGGTAAGTAATTTGACCTTCCTGAGCTTCAACTTCCTTCATGTAAATATGGATGTTTGAGATGACCTTGAATGGCCTTCTAGCTCCAAAACACTACAGTTCTAAATCTTAAAACTGCCTGTTGTACTTTGGACTTTAGCCTTGTGTCTCTCCCTCCTGTTTAGCCTATAAAACTTTTGTATTTGCGATTATATGTAGTTGCCTCTGGAACTAAATCTATTAAGAGGTTCAGTATGCTAAGGCAAAGCAGAAGAAAGATAGTAGCCTTGAGGGCTCACAAATAAAAGACTTGAGCAAGTGTAGGAAATAAGAGAAGTAGAAGGGAAAAAGTGTCTCAGTAGTTCAGACTAGTGAAGTCTCCACATAGCAGGCTTTCTCTACAGGTAACAGTAAGTTTTATTTATGACTGATTAACAGCGATTGATTTATAAAAGCCTTCCCTTTCAAAGGGAGCACCAGGATGCTTTATTTCCTAATTGGATAGTGGCTTTGCACATAAATAAAGGGAGAATCCCAGCCACCGGTTGGGAAGACACTTTGACATGGCAGGTATCTTCTTGTCTCTGCCCTGATTTACTGTATGACCTTGGACAAGTAGTTTATCTTCCCCCAAACAAGTTTGCGTAATTATAAAACGGAAATACAAATACTTGCTGCCGTCACTGGGGATTAATGATCAAGGTGAGTGTCTTCAAGCTCCCAGAGGGGAAAAAGCTGTATATAACTAAGCAAAGAACCCCTCGGTAACACTGTTCGACTTTTCACACAACTGGGGAAAGAAAAAAGCCACAGCACTAAAAATCCCTGCAGCTTTCAGTTTCACAGTCTAAACACAAAAAGCGCTCCCCTCTTACAACCAGACCAATTTTTCCTGCACGTTACCCAGCACACTCTGGAGACGAGGAAGTTTCCTGGCTGGAAGACAGGCGCTGAATTTATTCCTCCAGGGTTCTGGCCCTTGCTCTATCGTGAACAGTGACATCTTTGGGGTGGGGTGGGTGGGCAAATTGATGTTTCGGTGCCTCCATTTCTTCTTCTGTAAGATGCTGGATAATAATACGGCTTTCCATATATAAGGAGATATGTGTAAGTACCTGGCGTATGGTAAATTACAAATAAATAACCTGCTGTAACTTCTGTTCTTAGCAGCATAGTTCAAACTGCTGGAGTATTTTCCTCCTAAAAGTCAAAGGTCTTTATGAAACAGTGTCGGGGTACAAAGGTAAACCTGCTGTAAACATTTGTATTTTAAAAGGGGGTCGGGGAACTAATATAAAGCCTTGAAGCTCACTTCTTTGGCTGAGTAAGTTTGGGGGTAGGGGTGCTTGAACAACTTGTTAAAATTCGGCCGCGCGATCGCTAGGGGGCACTGTGAGCCTGCTTTGGCGAGAGAGAGACGGCGAGCTGCGCCGGGCGGAAGGGGCTTGGTGCTTTCAGCACCCAAGCGCGCGGGAGAAACGCAACCTAGCATTGCCGGCGACCCTAGGGCGAGCTCCGTCAGGCGTGACCCGGGCGACCCAGCGGGGGTGGGGGACGGGCTACATGCAGCCCCACAGCTCTTCGCGCTCGACTCCCCACGCTCACCAGACTCCTTCCTGGCAGATCCTTCCTGGCAACTGTTCTTAATGTGGTATCCGCGAGTCCGGAGGCTTGGGAACCCGGCCCACCCTCTCCCCCTGCCCCCAGCTATAGGCAATATTTTGGGTGCACCTAGGTGGGTTGTTTTGCCCGCCCAAAGGGCCAAAACTGTCATTTGATTCTTTAAGGGCTCTACGTCCCCAAAGGGGTTCAGCTCTTTTGATTTAGGAAAGAGGACCCCCTCCCTGCCCTGAAGGCTAAATGAGCAGGTCTGGAAACGACACTGAAATCATCGTCTAGTCGGGGCTAGCGGCTGGCACGCCCCACGGCGACTCCAGGAAAAGTGTCCAGTTCTGGTCCTGAAATGGGTCAGGTGCGAAGTTGAAACGCCCTTCCGCGAAGAGTGGAGGCAGTGAACCTGCCCCACTGAGTACCTAGACCAAAATTCCCTTAGCCCCAAGAAGAGGTCAACACACTTAAGGAAACTCGGGCGAGGCACTCGGCGGTTCCACCTGCTCCTCGGGTCCCCGCCCCAGGGGCCTGTTCAGGCATTGGGCACGAAAGGGAAAATCGGTAGATGGTGTTCTTCCCTAGAGAGAAAGTGTGGCGGGCGGAGGTTGGTGCGTCTCCTCTAACGCGAGCTGGGTGCTGGTGTATCGATGTCCACGCGATCCCGGGGCGGGAGGCGTAAGCTCTGCTCCCCAGGCTCCTGGACTGAACGCCTCGAAGTGTCATCCCTGGGGGTAGAGCACCCGAAGAGGCAGGGCAGAGTGCTGGCGGGGGTGTGTGGGGGACCAGAAAGAAAGCACAGTGGAGACGAGGGTGAGAGAACCCGGCAGAAAGTCGCCGGGGTGGGGGGGGGGGGCGGGGCGGCAGGGAATGCGCCAGCCGAGGGGAAATTTCGTACAACCCGTCCCAAACTTTCGCAGACCCGGGGGCCTAAGAAGGGAGAGCCAGGCAGAAGTACCAGCCTCTCCCGCCGCCCAGAGTGCCCAGCTGCAGCGAGGAGGGGCCGCACGCAGCGCCGGCTGAAACGGGCGGTCCCCGCGTCGCGCCCACCCGCCGAGCCAAAGCGCCGCGGCCGGGCGCCGAGCGGCCGTTCCTGGGAGAAGCCAGAACGCCGGGCTCCGGCCTTGCGCGCGGGCTCCGAGCAAGGGGGATCCAACGCGGATCGGGAAAGGAGAAGGGAAACTTGACCTTCCAGCCTCTCCCAGCCTCTCCCAGCCTGGGGAAGTGCCCGTGGGCGACCGGCGAGCGCGCAGGCTGCAGCCAGAGAGGTTCGGGAAGAAGTGAGCGCAGAGATTTCCACGAGCTAGAGAAAGCGGATTAAAAACAAATGTGAAAAGCAATCCAAGGCATCCGCGGGAGCCCGGCAGTTTAGGAGACACCCCCTCTCCGCTAGGAGGACGACAGTGACTCGCACTAGCGAAGACGAGGCGCTCCTGGGCGGCCGCGGATCTGCGCCGAGGAGCTGCCTCCGCAGCGTGGGGCGCGCGTTCAGACGCCAACGGCGGCGGCCAGAAACTGAGATGCGGCGCGCAGCCCTAGGACGGTCCGGGCTGCGGAAAGTCCTGGGCGGCGCGACGCGCCGCTGACCCCGCGCGGGTCCGAGGGGTGTGCCCGGGCCCCGCCCTCCTCCGCCCCCTCGCGCGCCCGCCGCGCGCCCGCCGCGCGCCCCTCCCCTAGGCGCCGGCGGCGGCGGCGGCGGCGGCGGAGAATCTAGGGGCGGCGCGGAGCGGCTCCCCCAGCCGCCAGTGCCTGCGAGCTCCAGGCTGCTTGGGGAATTCACTTTGCCGCTTTTCCGCTTCTCCCTCTTCAGGCTTCTGATGGCTTTCTATCTCCGGCCCTATCCTTTTCTTTAAAAGGAAAACTTCACTGAGATTTTTTTCTTTCCCTTTGGAGGAGAGGATTAAAAGTTCTCAGAACTGGTGCCGGCCGTGCCGCTCGGGCGCTGGGACGCCGTTTGCCGGCGGGGGTTCCAGTCCCACCATGTGCACCAACATAGTTTACGAGTGGCTGAAAGCGCTGCAGCTCCCGCAGTACGCGGAGTCCTTCGTGGATAACGGCTACGATGACCTGGAGGTGTGCAAGCAGATCGGGGACCCGGACCTGGACGCCATCGGGGTGCTGGCGCCCGCGCACCGGCGTCGCATCCTGGAGGCCGTGCGCCGGCTGCGGGAGCAGGACGCCGCCGCCGCCGGCCTCTACTTCACGCTGGAGCCGCAGCCGCCGCCCGCGCCACCCGGGCCGCCTTCGGTCGCCGTCCCCACTCGCCGCCGGGGGGAGCCTTGCGGCGGCCAGGCCCAGGGCCCCCGCGGGGACCCCCGCAGCCTGACGACCGCCCCTCGCGGCAGGGAGCTGGTGAGCTACCCGAAGCTGAAGCTGAAGATCATGATCAGGGATAAGCTCGTCCGCGACGGCATCCACCTGAGCAAGCCCCCGTACTCCCGCAAGGTAAGGAGGCGGCGTGGGCGCGCGGCGGGAGGGACGCGGCCCGGCCGCTCCTGCCCAGGCTTGGCAGCCCGCTTTTCCCAGGAAACGACGGCAGACGAGGAGGCTCTGGGTATTTGGGATTCTCTTCTGGGTTCTTTCTGTGTTCGCTTTTTATTCCTTGCTTCCCGGTGCCACCAACGGTTTATACGACAGGATCCCTCACCCAGGTGTTACTTCTAAACTAGGACCAAGTGTCCGCGTAGGCTCGGTCAGGAACTGGGTGCGCGGTGCTTCTCCAGGAGCACAGGACAGTCATGATACCCTCCGTGGGAGTGTTTGGGTCTGAAGGTACCAGAAGACTGGTTAAAACCCACATTGTTCTCGACCTTTCTTTTTCTCACCTTTTTGAGAAGCTCCCAAGGGAAATTGGCCGACCCTTTCCTTCAAAGAGTGAGAAATGATGCCCTGTTGCTCTCAATTCCATAAAGTCGAATCCCAGCTGCAAATTTGAAAAGTGAACGATTGACATGAACAGTCTAGGGGAAAAGTTAACAAAACACAAGTCAGTCCGCTTGGGATAAGTTCCTTCAGCTTAAGTGTAGGGAGGTAATGGGTGCTAAGGACATTGGTGGTAATGGGGTCACTGAGGGCGTGCTGCTGGGTCACCGGTTTGGTTGATTATTAATCCAGATGAGATGAAGCAGGTACAGCTGTGACTTCTAGAAAGCCTGAGTGGATTCTCATGTAGGAAAGGAGAGCACAGCACAAGGAAGTGAGATTTTCCATCACCAGTGAGGACTTCCCTGGGGAGAAGCTGGGAAAGTATGGCAGCCGATCTGTGAGGAAGGCTGAACTGTGGATTTGGGCCTTTAATAATTAACTACGGAAAGTCTTAATTTCTCACAAGAGCTCGGCCACCAGCTGAGTCCGTTCAGTTCAGGCTTCTGCAGCCATCCAGGTAGAGGGTCCTGACTTGAAAGGGAGAAGTAAACAGTATATGTAATCCTCAAGCTTGCCGGGAGTTGCCCAGGAAAAGGAGCACCTCAGCGGGAAAGTCAAGACATAGAGAGAAGCCCAGCGGAGAATGGTGGCAAGGATGCTGTAGCTGGAGGGGAGTAGACACAGCACCGCAGCAGAGACATGCGGGTAATCCAAATGTTGTGTGCGGATAATCCAAATGTTGTGTGCTTGTCTAGGGCACTTGCGTTGCTTTATAGTCCTAAGTTACGGTCATAACGTCTGGATTTAAGGAAGTTCAAGAGAAAACTTTGTAAAAAGTAGATAAAAATATCTAGGGTAGATGAGAATAGAAGGTTTAATATTATCCATAGGTTATCTTGTAAGACAGGCAACTGAGACAACCTGCTTAAGAGTATAAATTTGTTTTGTATGAGCTATATAAAGAGGGCAAGTCCGGAGGACAGTTTGCCTTAAGTTAAACACATGTTCCAGTTACCCACTCTGACTGTGTTTCTGCTATGTGCCCCAAACAGGGCGATGAAGGGGAGAACACAGTTTTCCCAGGCAGGTAGAGGTGGAGATACGTGTAGTGTGTATACAGTGACTCTGACATCAGTGTAAAATAAAGGCTCGTTCCTGGAGATGGCAGGTCAAAGGAGTTCAAGGCCAGTCAGACTTTTGTGATTACATCCTGGGAAGTGAGGTGGGCTTAGGCTGAGAGAGTGTGAGCTCCTGGGCACCTGGTGAGGGCAGAGGTCAAGTCCTGGCCAGAAAGGGATGCCGGGTACAAGTTCATATCACTAGGGCTTGCTGCTTCTTCAGAAGAGCTGGGTACGGGGCTGGGTGGGTAGAGGAGAGTGTGGGCTGCAGGTGGGGATGATGTAACACATTTTGATTCTGATGCTTAAAAAGGCCTCGATATCAAAGTCAGAAGCTGAAAAGGATAAGTGGAAGAGGGTTCTAAGGACATGAATGTCTGGGCATTGGCTTTGGACTGCGCATTCCTGCCTAGATCAGTGTGTGAGATGGTAGTGCATTTGAGTAAGTGCAATTTATCGAAGAAAATTTCGACTTACATTGTAGTACTATTTACTTTTGTAAATAATACTTTCTGTCAACTTCTATATAAATCCCATAACAATAATGTTTGATAGTAAAAATATACCCTCATTCACTTTCTACACATATGTAATTTCTCAAAGTGATGAAGAATGAAATGGGGCCAGAAGTGTTTGTGTACCTCCTTCATCGATGCTCCAAGTGGGGACCAAAAAAATGGAGCTGACGAATTTAAGTGTAAAAAAAATTCTGTCACTTCATGTATTTGTTACAAGAAAAACACACACTGAAATAGAAACTAAAATACAATTAATGTACCCCAAACTGAGCATGCACATGTATAGTGCCAGATCATGTTGCTTTTTCTGAATTTGTTGCCTACGTATGCATTGCTTCTTAAATTTTGGATTTTAAATGATCTAAGAAGTTGTTTTCTGCAACAGTGTTAGGACTCTTTTCTTAAAATTTATTTATTTATTTATTTATTTTTGGCTGCATTGGGTCTTTGTTGCTGCACACGGGCTTTCTCTAGCTGCAGTGAGCAGGGGCTACTCTTCATTGTGGTGCGCGGGCTTCTTATTGCAGTGGCTTCTGTTGTTGCGGAGCCCGGGCTCTAGGCATGCGGGCTTCAGTAGTTGTGCCTCACGGGCTCTAGAGCACAGGCTCAGTAGTTGTGGCGCACAAGTAGTTGTGGGCTTAGTTGCTCTGCGGCATGTGGGATCTTCCCAGACCACGGCTTGAACCCGTGTCCCCTGCATTGGCAGGCGGATTCTTAACCACTGCGCCACCAGGGAAGCCCAGGACTCTTTAAAGTGTGATCCACTTCTTAATTTCTCCAGATTCCTTGGCTCTGTCAGGATCAGAACACAGTGTTCATTCTGTGCATTTGGAATTCTGCTTGTTAGAGAGGCCTCACGTCTCCTTTATAGTCTTTGCATGGCTGATCCTTGTAATTTTTTTGTACTTTGGTGAGAATATTAGATGGTTTGAAAGCGGATTTTATGTAGGGTGATCAAGGCAGGAATAGTGAATCTTTACAGAGGAAAGTAAGTTGAGGAATTTTCCCAGGAATTACTTGAAAGGACTGCAGGATTGTGGTATTGCCCCAATAACAGTTAATGTTACCGGGAACTGTGCTGCAGTGCTGTGTTCATTGTCTTATCAACAGTTGCCACTTTCCTCTTTTAGGTGAGTTAAAATGTAAGAAAAGTAAGTTTCTCTCTGTACCAAGGCAATCCAGCTTTGGAAAACCAGGAGCTTGGAAAGAGCGCTGGTTGACATCTAAAAACATTGGATGAATCCCTCTTCTGCTCTGTCCTTAGCTTCTCCAACTGCTGTGATTTCTACCTTAATGAAGTGGGGATATGTTTTCACAAAGTAAGGATTAGGAAAAGCTTTGTGTACATGTTCTCGATACTTTATCAAGCTTCTCTATGCTGAGGCTCTGCCAGGCTCCAGGTTACTGTGATTGGCAGGATGCAGAAGTCCTGCCTTCAAGGAACTTGGGATCTAGCGGGGAAGACATAAAATGGGATGAACAACAATGATAAAGTATAGTGATTGCTTCCAACCTAGTTTGCGGGGAGGGGGATCATGGCAGACTTTCTAGAACTGGCCTTTGGTCTGAGAACTGAAGGATGGAGGGTTTAGCCTGAAGGAGAGGAGGGTCCTAAGGGAACAAGTGTTCTAGGTATAGAGAACAGTGTGTGCAAAGGGCCAGAAAGGGAAGAAGTGCAGCAGGGCACCGGGAATTTAAAGGAATTCAGTCTGGCTGGAGCACGGAATGCTTGGAAGAAGTGGCAAGAGATGGCGAGACAGGCAGGGGCTGGTCCTGGATGGCCTTGGAGTAATATGTAGGCGCTGGAGTGTATCTCGAGAGGGGAGCTATTGATGAATCCTGACCAGAGATAGAGGAAATGATTAGGATGAGGTTGCAGTGTCAGGAGAGATTTGCCGGCAGCCTGGACTGCGTGGCGACAGGCTGGGAGGCGCCATGGAGGTAACTGAGGGGTAGAATTGCCGGGACTGGATGATTGTTTGGACGACAGGGATGAGGGGAGAGAGGTTGGGATGACGTGTAGATTTCTGATTTAGGATTGCGATGCCCTTTCCTGAGCAAGAGGCCCAGGAGAAGAGCAAGTTTGGAAACTGAGATGTTGCCTTCAGGTTTAAATATACTGATGCCGGAGGCATATTTGAACATATTTGTCTAGTTGGCAGTTGGAAATACAGTTGTGGAGCAGAGGAGAGATGCTGGGACAAAAGATACAGATTGGGGAGTAGTCTGCACATTGAAGCCACAAATACGAGTGATCTGTAGAGGGAGAAGGGAGAAGGGACCAGGACAGAACCTTGGGGAACACCAGGATTTGGGAGATGGGCAGAGGACGAAGAACCTTCGAGGGAGGCAGAAAGGGTGAGTCAGTGGAAGCAGTGACGCTTCAAGGAGGAGGGACTGGTCAGGAGGTCAGAGACCGGTCAAGCAGGACGAGAACTAAATATATCCATGCCATGGGAAGTAGCAGCCATGCCAGTGGGGACCTCTGAAATAGCAGGTTCAAGTGATGGACCAATGAGAGGACGTGGAAACAGGGAGCATAGACAACTTTTGTTTTTAAGATTTAATTTTTTTAAAGAGCAGTTTTAGGTTCTCAGAAAAATTGAGAGGATGGTCCAGAGAGTTCCTATATACCCCTGTCCCATACATGCATAGTGTTCCTCGCTCCCACCAGAAGTGGGACATTTGTTACAATTGATGAACCTACCTTGATACATTATAATCACCTAAAGCTCATAGCTTACATTAGGCGGTCACTCTTGGTGGTGTGCATTCTTGACTTTGAACAAATGTATAATGAATGACATGTAGCCATCTTTATGGTATCGTGCAGAGTATATTCATTGCCCTAAAAATCCTCTGTGCTCTGCCCATTCATTCTTCTTTTCCCCCAACTCCTGGCAAGCAATGATTTTTTGCTCTCTCCACAGTATTGCCTTTTCTAGAACGTCACATATTTGGAAAGGCTACATAGTATATAACTTTTTCAGATTGGTTTCTTTCACTTGGTGATAGGCATTTATGATTCCTTTGTGTCTTTTCATGGCTTGATAGCTCATTTGTTTTTAGCGCTGAGTAATAGTCCATTGTCTGGATGTACTATAGGCAACTTTTTAATGAAGTCAGACTGAGAAAATAGAACTAAAGCTATAGCTGGAGGAAGAAGGGAGAATTTGAGTCAAGGGAAGAGTTTTGTGAATTTGTATTTTTTTTTAAGGATGAGAGAAGCTACAGCATGTCTAAGTGTTGGTGGGAGGGAGCCAGAGAGAGGGAGCGGGTGAAGATGTGGGAGAAGGGAGACCACCCAAGAGATCAAGGAGGTGGGAGGGAATTGTGTCCAGAGCACTGGAAAAAAAAGGGGAACACACTTCCAGTGTGTGGGGGGATGCCTTCTCCATGACAGAGGGGCGGAGAGGAAGGGTGGATGAGGAGACTGGGAACTTTGTGGGGATGGCGTTGAAGAGCCCTCATTTCTCTGTCTGCTCACATGATACCAGTGAGGGGGGAGATGGAGAGATCAGAGGTTTACGGAGCGTATTGCGTTAATATACAAATACTAGGTATTATGCATCTGGTGTTTATAGCTATGCCTAAATGTAAACGTTATACAATAATGCTTGTAGGATATATATAGCTCTACGTGAATAGAAAGTACTCTCACCATTCCTATGTTTGCGCTGCAGGTTACAAGCTATGTGATGTTGTATTGCGTCCTGTAAGTTTGGCAGTGCTTGTGCCTGGGGGTTGTGGTAGATGTGGGTTGTATGGGACTGTAAAAGTATCCTGTTTTCTAGCAGACTTGGAAAAGCGGAAGGCAGGCTCTAGGGTAGATGGTGGACGGGGAAGGTGTACAGACTTCTTCACTGAAAAATATCTCCTTGCCACACACTACCAAGTAGAGCTGAGTTAATATAATGTTATTTTAAAAATGCTGTAGGAGTGTTAAGCTTCATTCACGCCTCAGTGTGAATTTAATTACCGTAAGTAATAAGACTCTCATGGTAACAGGGTTATTCATGGATTTTGGGGAGAGATGGCTTGGGATGGAGGTGTTTGGAGAGACAGGTGGCATGAGGGCTTCTGTTTTTTGGGGCCAGGGTGAAGGATATAGAAAGAATATTTAGAAAGGAAAGAGAGGTTGGCAGAGAACATGCTTACGTCCTTTGGAGTTGTGCCTTGGGTCCTGGCAGAAGCTGAAATGACAGTAAATATTCCTTCTCCCAAGAATGTCTCTGCCTTCATGGTGCTAATATCATTGTTTATTTTCAATCTGTTGTTTGACTGATTCATGTAGTACCATGGGAGACATGACAACTTCTACAAACTTATTTTAGAAAATGACTCTTATAACCAAGTTTGTGGATATTAGCAGGCATTGAGCAAACAACATTTGCCAGATGGGTGGCCTGGCTCCTGCCACCCCGTACCTGTCCTTGCTTAGACATTTCAGCCGCCATCATAGTGGTCATGTCTTGGCTGTGTACAGGAAAGCCTGTTGGCCCAGGTCTTACTCCTGATAATAGGGGGATTTGGTAATTAATCAGCAGTAAATTTTTAGTACCAGTGATACGCAGTCATTTCTGCAGGCCTGAGGATACAATAATGAAAATTATTTGTAAAAACTTCAAAAATTAGATTTTCAAAATTCGGTTGGAATGTTCAAAACTGTCACCTGGTAGTGAGAGATTGACATATATACTATTGATACTGTGTATAAAATAGATAACTAATGAGAACCTACTGTATAGCACAGGGACCTCTACTCAGTGCTCTGTGGTGATCTAAATGGGAAGGAAATCCAAAAAAGAGGGGATATATATATATATATGTATATATATATATATATGTATGTATGTATAACTGACCCACTTTGCTGTACAGTAGAAACTAACACAACATTGTAAAGCAAATATACTGCAATGAAAATTTTTTTAAAAAGGAAGATTAAGGGCTTCCCTGGTGGCGCAGTGGTTGAGAGTCCGCCTGCCGATGCAGGGGACATGGGCTCGTGCCCCGGTCCGGGAAGATCCCACATGCCGCGGAGCGGCTGGGCCCGTGAGCCATGGCCGCTGAGCCTGCGCGTCTGGAGCCTGTGCTCCACGACAGGAGAGGCCACAGCAGTGAGAGGCCCGCGTACCGCAAAAAAAAAAAAAAAAGGAAGCTAAAAAAGGAGCAAAAAAAAGAGAGAGGTTAAGCAACCTGCCCAAGGTCATACAACTTGCCCAAGGTCACACTCTTAACTACTGCCTCTGTGGATGGGAAGAAAAATACAGCTATTCCTTCTTGGTACGTATTATTATTTTCTAATTTTTATTAAAATTATAAAGGTCAAAAAAAAAAGAAAGCTCTTTTCTCTGCACTGGCATCTCCAGTCTTAAAGAGGTCTCAGTTGTGCTCATTCTTCCTTCCTCACTCTTCAATGAGGAAAAGATGCTCAGGGCAGGGTTAGCAGTACTAAGGGTGGGGCCTCATGAACCTTGTCTGCTCTTAGGTAGTTGTCTAATGCATGCCATGAAAAATAAGAAAGAAATTTTGATAAAAAGCACATTTTTTTCAGATTATGTAAGTAATTAGATTCTAGTTCACCAGAAATATGTTCTGAAATGAATTTTCTTGAAGTAAGGTAAGTCAGATGACACGGACTCAACCAACGCTGGTGCTTGAAATTAACAAGGGATATCCTAAGGTATTTGGAAGAACATTGCCCATGGTGAGGGAAAGTACACCCAGGACCATGATTGGTATAACTTTTCAAGGTTATAGTCTGTGTAGAGCTAGAAACAGCATCGAGTCCTTAGCTATAGCTAAGGCTTATTATACTATTGCTAACACTTGAGTTAAAAAGTTTTTAACAGTTATTTGCTAAGTTTTATGAAAAATGCTATTTCAGATCAACCGCTGATTTGGACTTGAGGACGCCTGGGAGAAGTAGGAAGGGAATCCTTGTTTTCAGTCAATATAAAAAGTATTAAGGGCAAATAATTGTGGATCATGCCAAAAGGCATTAAGCATACAATCCGTCTTACATAGAGACTAAGTGACATCTAATAGTTTAAAGAGATTTCATTACTGCTTCTAATTGAAATAAATGGTCTAATGAGCTCTTAAAACCTTACTGTTATGTTTCCATAAAGTTATAAATACAAACAAAATAAGACCTACTTCATTTGGAACATGTCCGAAAGATGAGGAAAACAATCAGCATTGTATTCTTTACCAAAATCCGAATTTTAAGATATTTTCCCTAGAGCATACCATAATTTTATAATAAGACTAGAAGTGTACCTGTTGTATTTGACACCCATATTTTTTTAACACCCTACCTCTATTTGACAAAGCTATTTTAAGTAAAAGTCATGGAATAATACACAGCAATTATTTTCTTGATTTCTTCTGTAGTTTTAAACAGTTAACAGTTAAAATAAGGAATATATTTCAGTTTTAAAGAATTCAAATTTAATAAAAACATTTCATCTATAAAATAGAATTTGCACTTAACCAAACTAACATATTGCACATTGCAGTTTGTACTCTGTTTCACTGTTTTGACTTTTCAACACATATAAAAACTCTAAGTGGTCATAAGAATAATGGAATTGAACTAACTCAAGTTTCACGTTTTTCTGTTTTGTTTTTACAAATCACAATGCTATCATTGTTTATTTTCAATCTACAGTTTAACTTATTCATGTAGTACCATGGGAGAGACATGACAACTTTTACAAACTTACTTTATTTATTTATTTTTAAGGTTTTTTTTTTTAATTAATTAATTTACTTTTGGCTGTGTTAGGTCTTTGTTGCTGCACCCGGGCTTTCTTTAGTTGCAGCGAGCGGTGGCTACTGTTTGTTGTGGTGTACCGGCTTCTCCTTGCGGTGGCTTCTCTTGTTGCGGAGCACGGGCTCTAGGCGCACGGGCTTCAGTAGTTGTGGCACACGGGCTCAGTAGTTATGGCTCGCGGGCTCTAGAGCACAGGCTCAGTAGTTGTGGTGCACAGGCTTAGTTGCTCCACGGCATGTGGAATCTTCCTGGACCAGGGATTGAACCCGTGTCCCCTGCATTGGCAGGCGGATTCTTAACCACTGCACCACCAGGGAAGTCCTACAAACTTATTTTGGAAAGGACTCTTAAAACAAAGTTCGTGGGTTGGTGCCAACCATATAACCAGGAGTTCTGTGAATTAACTCCCAGGTAGGACACAATGCCTATAAAAGGACGGGTAATAAAAGATGCTAATTTGGGCTTCCCTGGTGGCGCAGTGGTTGAGAGTCCGCCTGCCGATGGAGGGGACACGGGTTCGTGCCCCGGTCCGGGAGGATCCCACATGTCGCGGAGCGGCTGGGCCCGTGAACCATGGCCGCTGAGCCTGCGCATCCGGAGCCTGTGCTCCGCAGCAGGAGAGGCCACAATAGTGAGAGGCCCGCTAATTTGAAGATGCTAATTTGAAGCAAATGTAAATGCCATTGAAACTCGACAGTAACTGTGACAGCTAGAAGTTAGGCCAACAAAAGGTTTTTTTCAGGGAGAAGTGTTTTATCACTGACATTGTTTAGAGTTTCTATAGGTCTTGTTCATAATTTAAAATTTCATTTTGTTTTAAGGGCCCCTTCTTTGCCTGCCCTTTCTCTCTGCCCTGTCCTTGGAAGACATGAGGAAATGTGATCTTTTTAGTTTAAGAAACGTTATTTCTTCTGTAAAATAATGCCAGTATTTATCTCAAAAGGTTGTAGTGTGAATTAAATGGGATAATATTTATGAGGTTGTTTTGTAAATTCTAAAAGAACTTCACAAATTTGAAGGGCTCTTACTGATAGTGAATAAATCATTGTTTCTAATACAATTTTGAAAATATTTCTGATTGAAAAGTGAATAGACTGAATTGAGAAAATTTGGAGAACACTGAAGCAGACTGAGAAGAAATTTAAAATGGTCTGTTTTACAGTTTCTAACACTACAGTGTATTTCTTTAAAAATCACCTATGAATTAGAATTTCTGTCTTATACACATGCATAAATCTGGTATTGGATAAGAGTAAGGATAAGGCTAGTCCTATGTTGGCAGATATCATTTGAAAAGTGATTTTAATGCTAAGACATATTCCATCTTAGTTTAGCACCATAATTAATTTAACCATGTTCTTATTGGGTTGAAACCTCACCCATGTTATTATTGATTATTTACATTTCTTCATAATTTGAAAATGTCATGTTTGAGAAATAATATTTCATCATTCTTTGAATGACATTTCTTAGATTATTGATTTACATAATTTCATGTTTGTGGCTTTTATAATTATGTATTGCTTATTCACTGTACTTGCCTGTTTTTTCTGTTGATCTTAGACCACTTCCAGTTGCTTGGCAAGAGCTCTTTATATATTAAGGAAAATAATCATTGTTGCATAGAGGTTGCAGAGATTTTTCAGAGTGTGGTTTACCTTAGATTTTAATGATTTATTTTTGGATGTCCAAAATTTTAAAACTCCTATGTATTCCACCTTATCAATAATTTTAGTTGTTTCTTCCGGACTGGAGGAATATAGAGGGTACAGACTTGGATAGAATTGAAGTTACATTCTTTTTTACCATTTACTTGGACAAATTATTTAATCTTTCTAAAACTCAGTTGTCTCATCTATAAATGGGTATAATATTACCTACTTCTTAAGGGTGTTGAATCAGAGAGACAGTATATGAAAAGTGCCTCAAAGAATAACTGACAGTAATTCCTCAAAACATCTGGCTAATCTTTGTTGTATAATACAAAATCTTGTGATTATAAAGTTATTCTCAATATGAAGACCTATCTTAAATTATTAGTTCATGTCCTTATGATTCTGTTGAGGCTAAATGTTCTTTCCATATTTCAGAAAGCTGTTTAAATAACAATAACGTACATAATTTGTTTGTTATAATAATTGAAAATATTTTACTCAATTTACCATTTGCCTTTTAGGTTTTCCTTTCTCTTTTTTTAAATTAATTTTTAATTGGAGAATGGTTGCTTTATACTGTTGTGTTAGCCTCCACTGCACAACAAAATGAATCAGCCATACACATACAGATATCCCCTCCCTTTTGGACTTCCCTCACATTTAGGTTACCACAGTGCATTAGGTAGAGCTCCCTGTGCTATACAGTATGTTCCCATCAGCTCTCTATTTTATACATAGTACCAATAATGTATATGTGTCTATCCTAGTCTCCCAATTCCTCCCACCGCATCCCTTTCCCCCTTGGTATCCATACATTTGTTCTCTAGGTCTGTGTCTCTATTTCTGCTTGCAAATAAGATCATCTGTACCATTTTTCTAGATTCCACATATATGCTTTATTATATGATATTTGCTTTTCTCTTTCTGATTTACTTCACTGTGTATGACACTCTCTAGGTCCACCCACGTCTCTACAAATGACCCAATTTCATTCCTTTTTATGGCTGAGTAATACTCCACTGTATATATGTACCACATCTTTATGCATTCATCTGTCGATGGACACTTAGTTTGCTTCCATGTCCTGGCTATTGTAAATAGTGCTGCAATGAACATCGTGGTACATGACTCTTTCTGAATTATGGTTTTCTCTGGGTATATGCCCAGTAGTGGGATTGCTGGGTCATATGGTAGTTCTATTTTTAGTTTTTTAAGGAACCTCCATTCTGTTCTCCATAGTGGCTGTATCAATTTACATTCCTCCCACAGTACAAGAGGGTTCCCTTTTCTCCACACGCTCTCCAGCATTTATTGTTTGTAGATTTTTTGAGGATGGCCATTCTGACTGGTATGAGGTGACGACTCATTGTAGTTTTGATTTGAATTTCTGTAATAATTAGTGATGTCGAGCATCTTTTCATGTGTTTGTTGGCCATCTGTATGTCTTCTTTGGAGAAGATTGTTTGTTTTTTATGTATTGCACTGTATGAGCTGTTTGTATATTTTGGAGATTAATCCTTTGTCAGTTGCTTTGTCTGCAGATATTTTCTCCCATTCTGAGGGTTGTCTTTTCATTTTGTTTATGGTTTCCTTTGCTGTGTAAAAGCTTTTAAGTTTCATTAGGTCCCATTTGTTTATTTTTATTTTTATTTCCATTTCTCTAGGAGGTAGGTCAAAAAGGATCTTGCTGTGATTAATGTCAAAGAGTGTTCTGCCTATGTTTTCCTCTAAGAGTTTTATAGTGTCTGGCCTTAACATTTAGGTCTTTAATCCATTTTGAGTTTATTTTTGTGTCTGGTGTTAGGGTGTGTTCTAATTTCATTCTTTTACATGTAGCTGCCCAGTTTTCCCAGCACCACTTATTGAAGAGACTGTCTTTTCTCCCTTGTATATTTTTGCCTCCTTTGTCATTGCTTAGGTGACCACAGGTGCGTGGTATCTCTGGGCTTTCTATCCTGTACCATTGACCTATATTTCTGGTTTTGTGCCAGTACTATACTGTCTTGATTACTGTCGCTTTGTCGTATAGTATGAAGTCAGGGAGCCTGGTTCCTCCAGCTCCGTTTTTCTTTCTCAAGATTGCTTTGGGGACTTCCCTGGTGGCACAGTGGTTAAGAATCCACCTGTCAATGCAGGGGACACAGGTTCGATCCCTGGTCCGAGAAGGTCCCACATGCCGTGGAGCAACTAAGCACGTGCACCACAACTACTGAGCTTGTGCTCTAGAGCCTGCGAGCTACAACTACTGAGCCCGCGTGCCACAACTACTGAAGCCCGCATACCTAGAGCCTGTGCTGGGCAACAAGAGAAGGCACCACGATGAGAAGCCCACGCATTGCGACGAAGAGTAGCCCCCACTTGCCACAACTGGAGAAAGCCGGTGCTCAGTAATGAAGACCCAACGCAGCCATAAACAAATAATTTAATTAAAAAATTTAAACAATCTAAACTTACACCTAAAGCAACTAGAGAAAGAAGAACAAACAAAACCCAAAGTTAGTAAAAGGAAAGAAATAATAAAGATCAGAGCAGAAATAAATGAAATAGAAACAAAGAAAACAATAGCAAAGATCAATAAAACTAAAAGCTCGTTCTTTGAGAAGATAAACAAAATTGATAAACCTTTAGCCAGACTCATCAAGAAAAAAAGGGAGAGGACTCAAATCAATCAAAAAAAAAAAAAAGATTGCTTTGGCTATTCGGGGTCTTTTGTGTTTCCATACAAATTGTAAAATTTTTTGTTCTAGTTCTGTGAAAAATGCCATTGGTAATTTGATAGGGATTGTATTGAACCTTTTTTTTTAATGGAGAAGTATAATCAATCTATTTTTGTGATTACTTTTATTCTTATAATAAATCCCTTCTTTAGTCCAGGATCAGTTAATATTTACCTACATCTCTAATTAATTTATTTGGTTTTAGGTTTACATTTAACTCTAATTCATCTGAAATTTATTTTGGGACATGATATAAGATGGAGTTCTGGGCTTCCCTGGTGGCGCAGTTGTTGAGACTCCGCCTGCCGATGCAGGGGACACGGGTTCGTGCCCCGGTCTGGGAAGATCCCACATGCCGTGGAGCGGCTGGGCCCGTGAGCCATGGCCGCTGAGCCTGCGTGTCTGGAGCCTGTGCTCCACAATGGGAGAGGCCACAACAGTGAGAGCCCCGCGTACCGCAAAAAAAAAAAAAAAAGATGGAGTTCTAATGTTATATGTAATCATACACAGGTGATAGTTTTATCACCTACTTTACAGGAATTACAGCTTTTATTTCTGTGTTCTGGTCCTACTGCATTGGCTAGAATTTATGTAGCATTGTTAAATAATAGTGATAATTAGATGTTCTTGTCTTATTCCAAATTTTAATGGACATGCTACAAGTATTTTGTTATTATTCTGCCATCGGCTCTCAGCTTAAGATACTCTTCATGAGGGAGACGCAAGAGGGAAGAGATATGGGAACATATGTATATGTATAACTGATTCACTTTGTTATAAAGCAGAAACTAACACACCATTGTAAAGCAATTATACCCCAATAAAGATGTAAAAACAAACAACCCCCCCCAAAAAAAGATACTCTTCATGATGTTGAAAAGCATCTTTGTTTTCCTAATTTTGTAGGCATTTTTATTGGGAATGGATATTTGATTCTATTAAATACCTTTGTAGCAACTTAAAAATAATTGAAAGTCTTTTTCTTCCTGGGCCTAATGTTGTGATGTATTGCATGAACAAATTTCCTAACATGAAACCATCCTTAAGTGTTCTCTTTGAAGCCACCTGAGTGTGAGAGGAGGAATTTTGTGATCTTACTCCCAGATTATTGTGACATTCTTTTACATTACATAGCTTTTCTTTCAGGAACGATGTTTGACATTTACCTTCAGTTTGGTAACTACTGTGGCAGTTGTTGTCATGATATTATTACAGTTGACTTCCTGCCAATAGCTTTTTGGAAGTTGCCGTCTCTGTCTAGACAAGCAAGAGAGGCAGCGACAGCAGTGAGATGTGGGGACCAGCCCCGCACCCTTCAAAAGACAACAGCCACATAGTTGTGAGTAACGATTGAATTTTCTGGTTTTGCAGACGTTTTGTTTTTGAACCAGAGGGCAGAGACTCTGAGGGGGGTGAGGGGTTAACTTGAATCTTTATTGATTTTACTGTTTTCACAGCCAAAATGGGCTTTTTCTCCCCCCTAAGTATATTTCGGGAAATTGCTCCCAGATTCCAGAATTATATTCTTTTCCTTCATCCTCCCACTCTCCCACTCCCCCCACCCCCTTGTACTCCCTCATCAACTAGTCTGCTCCCTTCCTGCCCTCACCCTACCCAAGGCCTGTTGGTGGACAATACAGATGGGGGCTGCTTGCCAGATGCCATGTTAAACTGAAAACCCTTGCAAAAGAAATTGAAGTGGCGTTCATTTTAATTTGAATGTTTGGCTTTGCGTAGAAACAGTAGCCCAATTGTAACAAAGATGAAGTTGGAAAACTCTGTAAGAAATATTGTTATAACAAATCCTTGATTTACATTTAAACATGTGTTGACAGGTCAAAAAGAATGACTTTTTTAAAAGGTCGTTGAAGCAAGGATTAAAGATGGGGTACAGAATGGTATGTTTCTGGAAGAAATACCTACCTCAGGTGCTGAATTCAGCTCAGTGTGTAGAAATGGATGCACCCCACGCTTCCCAAGCTGGCCGTCAATCACGCAATAAATATATAGGCACTTTAAAGTAACCATGTATCAATGCAGAATGGAACACTGCCGGATTAGGAGATGCTCCTTTGGGAAACTCTTGATTGACAAAAGTAGTACTGCATTAAGTAGCAGCAATATTTTCATGGCCAGAAAGTAATAAAGCAGTAGATAATCTTTATGAAGAGGAAAATATTTTACATAAAAAACCGTTGAGCAATTCTTAGAACTTGCTAACTACAGGATCCAGTTAAGGTGAAAAATAGCTCTACCTAAATGTGAAAGAAAAAAACGATAATTCAGTGAATTGTTAATTGCATCCAAGTTCAGTGCTCTAGTCCCTGTCATTGATAAGGCATCTAAAGAAAAGAGGGGATTCGTTGCTATCTGGGATTGCACGAACCCCCTGTATCTCTGGTTTGCACAGTAGGAGAAAAATTCAGGATATGCATATTGCATCCATTATAGATTAGAGTGGAGCCAGAGGGTATGCAAAATAGTTTACTCTTTTGAGACCTACTTCATCACGGAGAGGTGGTGGAGAGTTGGAGTTAGGTTGGTGACATTAACTTTGAGTTTTATTGTTGTGTCATTTTATTTTATTTTACTTTATTTTATTTATTTATTTTGCGGTACATGGGCTTCTCACTGTTGTGGCCTCTCCCGTTGCGGAGCACAGGCTCCGGACGTGCAGGCTCAGAGGCCATGGCTCACGGGCCCAGCCACTCCGTGGCATGTGGGATCTTCCCAGACCGGGGCACGAACCCGTGTCCCCTGCATCGGCAGGCAGACTCTCACCCACTGTGCCACCAGGAAAGCCCTTTATTTATTTTTAAATAAATTTATTTATTTCATCTATGTTTATTTTTGGCTGCACTGGGTCTTCATTGCAGTACATGGGCCTCTCATTGCGGTGGCTGGCTTTTCTTGTTGCGGAGCGTGGGCTCTAGGAGCGTGGGCTTCAGTTGCTGTGGCTCTCAGGCTCTAGAGCGCAGGCTCAGTAGTTGTGGCTCATGGGCTTAGTTGCTCCGTGGCATGTGGGATCTTCCCAGACCAGGGCTCGAACCCGTGCTCCCTGCATTGGCAGGCGGACTCTTAACCACTGCGCCACCAGGGAAGCCACTTGCTGTATCATTTTAAATCAGAGTTTTCACCGCCACTTCTTGGCACAGCAGTTTGGGCCATATGTTTATCTCTGTTAATATGGTTCCTTGTATTGATATACTTACCTTGAAAATGGGGGTGAATTGAATCTTCTGATGGTTTATTAAAACATTGTGACAGTGACATGCTTGACCTGCTGAGGCATATTAGTCCTGCTCCCTGATAGGAAGCATGATCTTCTTTGTTATCCCCAAGATTGCTGTTTGGGGATGCACATGCTAAATTATATTAAGAGTGATTTGTAGGGCAACGGGGAGAGGGATGGTGTTCTTTTGAAAGCAGGCAAATTGAAAAAGCAAGAGCTTCCTAGAGTAGGGAACTCACCCTGTAGTCTGAACACCTTTCACTGTGCTTTGATTTCATTCACTGTGAAATTTAGACTTATTCTTGATTCAACCTTATATGAATTATTTATGGCTACGTCTGATTTTCCTCTTCACATCAGGGGAGGACTTCTCTTCTTCCTCGAACCACCTCCCTTGTGCAGGATAATAATAGTGATAACAGTCTATATTATTTGCTAAGAGTGCTTTATCACATTATTTCATTCAATTCTCATCACAGGTCTCTGAGGAAGATGCTATTTTTGCTATCCTTGTTTTATAGGTGGGAAAAATGAGGCATAGTTGTGGGGTAGGGAGTGGATATGTCCTGGAGATTTTTACTTTATTTTTAAAATTTAATCACATACTAATAAGTGTAAATTTCATAGACTTACGGTAGAATGAATCCATATTTCGTGTTTGATTTAAGATAAGGAGAATTCCTTCATTCTTTCCACATGCATTACAAATACTGATTGGCAAAAGGAGACTGGAAAGAAAGTCATATATAAATTAAATCACACCAGTTTGGTGACAAAAGTCCCTGTTAATCTTGAGCATTCACTGATGAAGTGAGTAGCCATCATTAACTGTGTATGATTGTTACTGTGGTACATACACTGCAAAGCAAATATTGGTTTTCTTTGGTTCTGCTTTTCAGGAGTTTTTACTGAATTAATGTCTTTGCTAATAAATACATAACTTGTGATTTTAGTTTAAGATAAGTTCTTAAGATCGGGGCTTTTCTTCTTTTAGACAGTGGAGAATAGTATTGGAAGCAGGCATTTAATCAAATGATTCTTTTCTTTCTTGGAACACTTCTTGAAGTTAATTTGAGTTGCTTTCTTAGCCTCCAGCACAGTTTTGAATATCCATAATGGCATATTTGGTGTTTGAGGTGGGATTTGGAAACAGTTGAAAGTCATTTTGGTAAACAAGTTAGTTAGTGGGGTAGTCCTATTTTAGTCCCAAATACCAAACAATCAAATAAAAAGTAAGACAAAACAGAAATGTGACTATCACGAGACAAGTCTGATTTTCTTAGAACTGTGCATTTTTCAGGAGAAACGATTTATTAATATCTTGATCATGTACATAGCTCTACTGTTTTAATAAGCATTGTCTCCCAACAAAAATTATTTTTAAAACATTTCTTATTTTAAAATTTTTTTAAAAAATTAATTTTATTGGGTTATAGTTGATTTACAATGTTGTGTTAGTTTCAGGTGTACAGCAAAGTGTTTCAGTTATACATATATGTATATATTCATTCTTTTTTAGATTTTTTTCTCATATAGCTTATCACAGAATATTGAGTAGAGGTCCCTGTGCTATACAGTAGCTCTTTGTTGTTTTTTCTTTTTTTGTTTTGCTGTACGCGGGCCTCTCACTGTTGTGGCCTCTCCCGTTGCAGAGCACAGGCTCCGGACACGCAGGCTCAGCGGCCATAGCTCACGGGCCCAGCCGCTCCGTGGCATGTGGGATCTTCCCGGACCGGGGCACGAACCCGTGTCCCCTGCATTGGCAGGCGGACTCTCAACCACTGCGCCACCAGGGAAGCCCTACAGTAGCTCTTTGTTAAACAGTTATTTATCTTATATAGTAGTGTGTGTATGTTCATTTCAAGCTCCTGATTTATCCCTGCCCCCACGTTTCCCCTTTGGTAACTCTAAGTTTGTTTTTGATATCTGTAAGTCTGCTTCTGTTTTGTAAATAAGTTCATTTGTATCTTTTTTTTAATTAGATTCCACATATGAGTGATATCATATACTATTTGTCTTTCTCTGTTTGACTTCATTTAGTATGATAATCTCTAGGTCCATCCATGTTGCTACAAATGGCATTATTTCATTCCTTTTTATGGCTAATATTCCACTGTATATATGTGCCACATCTTTATTCGTTCCTCTATTGACAGACATTTAGGTTGCTTCCATGTCTTGGCTATTGTAAATAGTCCAAAAGGATACATGCACCCCAATGTTCATTGCAGCACTATTTACAAAAATTACTTTTAAAGGTACCTTTTTGGGTCATGTGTAAGTCTTGATTTGTTTGCTTAAAAAATCTATTTAGTCATTTGTAATAAGTATCCACTTTGCTTAGGTTCATGTGTTTTAATGGTCTTATTTTGCAATTGAAATTATGAATAGATATTTGAAATTGAGTAGCAATTATAAACTTGGAGAAGCAGGCTGTCTTCTAGGCCTTAATTATAAAAGAGGGAATTAGCCTCTTCTGAAGAATTAGCTGACATATTATTCAATTCCAGTAAGACTCAGCCCATGTTACATCTGTGAACACTGTGTCTTAATGGGAATATTCCTAGGATACCTTCATATCATTTGAGTCTGAAAAAAGACTCACATACTGAATATGAGGCTTAATTTTGTTGGAAAGAAGGAAAGTTTCAAAATAATGAGAAAGCCTTTGGTTATACTGTAAAGTCCTATAGGATCATTAACTTGTTTTAAATAATATTTAACTCTAGAGTTCTGCTTTCATTTACGGTGTAGAAAGCCACAGGAATACACTGGTCCCACATTAACCATGAGAAAAAGGTGGATAAGGTACAGTATTGTGCCTATTTTTGGTCCCATCAGAGACCTGAGTTCTAAAGGTAGTCAGATGATCTAAATTCCAAGGGGAGAAGGGACACATCATTGTTTTGTCTTTAGCAGGGCCCGAGAAGGAGGGTTAGCAGCCATCAAAGCAGATGTGAAGACAACAAGTAAAATTTTTGTGAATTTTTAAAAACTAGTGTGGGCTAACATGACAATTTTAAATTGTCAGGGACGCCAGATGCAAAGAGGATCTGTATCTATCGGTACTTACCACTTTTTACCATAGGCCTTCAACTCAATACTCATGAGAAAGAATGAGTGGGGCAGGAAACCAGCGGAAGCTTGTCAGTGGTGCAGGCATGTAGGTGATGACGAACTCTACCCCTCGGAGACAGGCACAAAGTCCACCAGTGTCCCAGAACTTCTGTCATAGGACACAAAAGCTGTCATAGGCAGGGATGGGCAAGAAACCTGCCCAAACCTGGATCCAGGCAAAGTTTGGCACATTGTTGGAATAGTGGTAGAAAATATACTGTCTCAGCCCTGCACTGATGCTGGATAAAGCCCATCAGCTGGGGAGGAGCAGGCTTGGATTCACGATCCACTGATCCACCAATGGTGCAAGGTAGAGACTGGCTGTCATTCATAGGGAGCAGAGGAAGGGATGCTGAGAAAGCCTCACTTCTGAAGCTCAGGTACACAAGGTCTGTCAAAGACAGAGGCTGCAGCAGGAGAATAAAGAAAACTCCTTTGACCCCACCATGTATTGGTGTGGACCAGGAACTCTAAGAAAAACCCTCTGTTAGCCCAGATCTCACATTAAACATAAGGTGGCTGGAATCCACTGCTAGAAGAATTCATAGTTTTTGCTGTACCAAAAGTTACTATAGCATCAACAGAACACACACCCACCTCAGTACTCTTAGATTAGCTCAAGCACTCACAGTAATAGCCTGACAACAGAAGAGATATGCCCATTCCAGAAGTAAATTCATTTACGTCAGTCTCAGCTGCTTTTCTGTATACAGTGTTTTGTGTTTAATCAAAATCTGTAAGATATGCAGAATAAAAAGGGAAAAGAAAATTAACCTACCAAGAGAAAAAGCAGTCAATAGAACCAGACCCAGGAATGACCAGGACGTTGCAACTATCAGATAGAAACTTAAAAAATGGCTATTAATTATAAAAAATGTACCATAGTAATGTAAGATGTTAAAAACGGGGAAGCGGGTATGGGGTTATATGGGGACTCTTTGTACTGTCTTCTCCATTTTTCTGTAAATCTGAAACTTCTAAAAATAAAATTTATTAAAAACTATATTGTTAAGGAATACATTTAAAATATATTATTAAGGAAATAAAAGTTCAAGCCAGAGACTGAGAGAAAGAATTTGCAAAGTGCCTGTCTGCTTAAAGAAAGAACTCTAACAACTCAGTAGTAAGAAAATCATTTCAACAGGAAAATGGACAAACATTTTGACCTTCACCAAACAAGATTTATGGATTGCAATTATGCACATGAAAAGATGCTCAACATCATTAGTCATTAGAGAAATGCAGATTAAAACCACAGTGAGATGCCATTAGAATGTCTAGAATTAAAAAGCCTGTCAAAACCAAGCGCTGTTTAGAATATAAAGCAAGTAGAACTCGCATACGTTTCTGTTGAGAATGCAGGATGGTCCAGCCTCTTTGGAAAACAGTTCGGCAGTCTCTTATGAAGGTGCGTGTAAGCTTACCATACAGCCAAGCAGCCCCACTCATAGCTCTCTACCCAAGAGACGTTAAACGTATGTCCATACAAAGACCTATGCATGAATATATATGGAAGCTTTACTTAAAATAGCCCCAAACTGGAAACAACCCAAATCTTCATCTACTTGTGAATGGATAAACAGATTGTCATATATCCATACTGTGAGATACTACCAAGCAAGAAAAAGGAACAAATTACTGATACTTGGCAATAACATAGATGAACCTCAGAAGACTTATGCAAGATGAAAGAAGCCAGACACAGAAGACTACATAGTGTACGATTCCATTTGTGTGATATTCTAGAAAAGACAAAACCATAGTGACAGAAAAAAGATCAGTGATTGCCGTGGGCTGGGCATGACTGCAAAAGGGCACGTGGAAAATTTTTGAGATGATGAAAATGTTATATATTTTATTGTGGTTGTGATTTCATGACTGTATACATCTGTCAAAACTCATTGAGCCAGGCTTCCCTGGTGGCGCAGTGGTTGAGAGTCTGCCTGCCGATTCAGGGGACACGGGTTCGTGCCCCGGTCCGGGAAGATCCCACATGCCAGGGAGCAGCTGGGCCCATGAGCCATGGCCGCTGAGCCTGCGCGTCCGGAGCCTATGCTCCGCAACGGGAGAGGCCACGGCAGTGAGAGGCCTGTGTACCTCAAAAAAAAAAAAAAAACCTCATTGAGCCAAATAGACAAAAAGGGTAAATTATTGTATGCAAATTATATTTCAACAAACTTGTCCAAAGACACTATTAAACCATAGACGAACATATAGTAAGTTCTCAGAAAATAATTTAAAATGTAATTTTAAGAACTTTTGGTAGTTTCTGTCTACAATAATGCTGTGCTATGTGAGGGGTCTTGAACAAGTTACTTTACTTCTTGGGTCCTTATTTTCCTTATCTATAAAATGGGATAGCAGTCCTACATACCTTATATGAATTTTTTGTGAGCATTTAAATAATACTCATAAAGGACTTAGAAATATCCCAGAACATAGTAAATACTCAAATAATGTTATTTCTGTGCTGCTTTAGCTTCTGTGTATAATAGGGGACTGAAAACTTAGATGTCCATGTGTTGTGATAACCTGAAGTAAGGATTTAGAGAAACATTACTATCGTTAACTGAAAAAAATGCGCAACCTAAAAGTTGAGGGTTATGTTTTATTTGATGGACTTACTGAGGACTTAAACCCCGGATATAGCCTCTCAGATAGCTCTGAGGGACTGTTCTAAAGAGGTAAGAGCAGAGCCAGGATAGATAGGAGTTTTTGCCAAAAAAAAACCCACCCCAAAACCCACGTATTCAGAACATCAAAAGATTACTGTTAACTAAAGAAAAAAGAGACATCTCAAGTTAATGAGTTTAATCTATGTATGGGAAGAGGCAAGAGTCTGAGCTTACTGAAATTATTCCTTTGATGTGCACCTTAACTACGGAGGGCCAGTATCCTGTTTTTCTCCACCCTGAGTTCCCCTCAGGTGCACCATCAGGGGTGGCTGCAGTGGCTGACGACTTGATGGCTGCAACATCCTTTGTTTACTGAAGTGGCAGGTGACATTCTTTGTCCACACAATTTTACTTCAAAATTGATGTTTGCTTGTGCTATTGCATAGACTCATTTCTGCATTCACTTGAAATTTTTTAACTGGACACTGTCTCTCTGTTAGACATTGTTTGTCTTGAAGAATAAGACTCAGTCTGTGTCCTCAAGAACGTACTGTGAAAACAGACCACTCAGTAGGGGATTACAATGCTTTGACTGGGATAAGTACTATGAGTAGGCATGGGAGCCTGTTATGGGACTCTATGGAGTGGGTATCTGATCTGGAAAGTGGGGAGATTTTATGGAGGAGGTGATGATGTGGCTGACCCCTGATGCAAGCTGGTCATCAGTTGGCCTGTTTGGGAGTGGAAATACATTTTTAAAGGTTCATGGAACACTGATATAGAAGGAAAAGAAACTTAAAAAACAGAACTGGATCTGTATAAATAGTATCTGACCTTTTAGTAAAATCAGTTGATATCCAAAGTTTAGGTAGCTAGAGGTTACAAGGGATCAGATTCTAACTTTTCCCATTTGTGACATGGCATTGTTGTTAGTCACAATGGAAATGTCACATTAAACCACAACCATCAGATTCCTGAAGAGAGCAGTCAAGGTTTTTAAACTGAGGTGTGAACCATGGTGGTAGGTTCCTGCATGGGCAAAATCATCTGAAGCCTGTGTCTCAAAACCTGATGGCGAGAGAAACATCTGTCAGCCTGTGTTAGAGAAGCACTGTTGATTGTTAATGTCCCTGAATATGCTTTAGAAGGATCAGTCTGTTGATATGCTTTACCTACAGGTAGAAAAACACAACTAGAAAGCCAGTATGCCATCTGAAAAGCTAGCGGTTTATGATACGATAAGCATCAATTTCTAAACCGATCTTAGGTTCCAGCAGGCAGGTACAGGTCCAACCTTTGGGCCATTATCCTTGGATATACCACAGAGACCATACCTGGCTGGCTTTTGTCATTTTGTTAGCGTCACCTACACACCACACTCTAGATGGCCTGCTAGAGATGAATTCCTGGGGCAGAGTCCAGGCAACATGAAGTGGGCTGTGGCAGTTCAGCTCATAAAAAGTAAAAATATTTGCAGAGGGAATGGGCAACAGTGTTTTGCAGAGAAAACATTGTAAACCTAGAAATTTGGGGACCTAGATTTGGTGAGTTTCATATTTTTGTTTAGTTCTGTACCTTAGCATATTATTGATTATTGTTCATTAATATTTAAAAATTAATTGACATTCAGCAGATATTTTTTGAACACCAAGAATGTGCAAAGTACTGTTAGGTGTTATGTGGGGAATTCAAAGGTAACTAAAGTATAAATTATGCTCTAATGGAATTTATAATCTAGAGGACAATCTATATGGATATATCTGTTTCTGTATTGATATCTATGTACACACACAAATACATCCACAAATCCATACATAGTAAATATGTGTATATGTAAGCATACATAATATTTCAGTATGATATGAATGCCAAAATGAAATATAAACAGAATTTTGGGGGGTACCAAAGAGAAAGCTGTCCATTTTGATTGGAGGTTGGGAGGATCTTTGGAAAGTAAATGGTAGCTTTTACTAGGCAGAGCTACAGTGGGGACTAGGGACTGGAAACTGAGGGAAATAGACCGTCCATTTTATAACTTGTCCATTTTATAAACTTTTGAATATTCAGCACCTTGCTACACAACATTTGTTGAATGAATGCATGCATGAAACATCATCACCCAAATTTCAGAGTAGAGAGGGGAATAATGTAAATTGGTGAGTGGTCCGCCATGGGTGGTGCTCAGCTACGGGCCAGTGTTTATATGGTATAGAGTGCAGCTTATTGAGCGCTGGGCTGGGTTTTTTTGTTTGTTTTGCAGTACGCGGGCCTCTAACTGTTGTGACCTCTCCCGTTGCAGAGCACAGGCTCCAGACGCGCAGGCCCAGCGGCCATGGCTCACGGGCCCAGCCACTCCGCGGCATGTGGGATCTTCCCGGACCGGGGCACGAACCCGTGTCCCCTGCATCGGCAGGCGGACTCTCAACCACTGCGCCACCAGGGAAGCCCTGGGCTGGGTTTTTGAGGGACTTTGCTATAGTGCTAAGGAGTTCAGAATTTATTCCGCTGCCTGGGACCTGTCAGATATGTTTGACCTGGAGAGTTACCTAAACTTATTTATTTTACAGAGCTCCTTCATGCTTTCACCATTCTTTGTTTTCTTTCCTGTTATCTCCTCAGGAGTTCTGAATCTCTTTATCCACAAGCACCCAGTTTATTGGGCTCCACCCTACCCCCATCTTTGGGGCTTTGTTTTAAAAAACTATCTCCTACATTGCTCTAATGGTAATCAATTAATTTTCCTATTTTATTGGTGAAAAGCATGTAATTCAGGAACAAGGTATTCCTGCAGAGGTTGAACATGGATTTAATTGCTGACTGTATTAGTTACCTGGGACCGCCATAACCAAATGCCACAGGCTGGGTAGTTTAAGCAACAGAAATTTATTTTCTCACAGTTCTGGAGGCTGGAAGTCCAAGATCAAGGTGTGGACAGGGCTGGTTTCATTCTGAGGACTCTCTCCTTGGCTTGCAGATGGCCATCTTCTCACTGGGTCCTCACATGGTCTCCTCTCTGTTTGTTGTCTGTGTCCTAATCTTCTAATCTCTAATCTTCTCCTCTTCTTATAAGGACACCAGTCAGTCATATTGGATGAGGGCCCACCCATATGACCTTATTATACCGTAATTACCTCTTAAAGGCCCTATCTCCAATACAGTCACATTCTGGAATACCGGGGTTTAGGACTACAACACGTGAATTTTGGATGGGACACAGTTCAACCCGTAACACTGACCTGAGAAGTTACATCCGTGCTCTACCACCTGACAGGATATCATACTGTTGGGGTTCAAGGCAATTTGTGTCACATGTGGTTGGGATCTAAGCTTGAATCTAAGTAAGTGGCTAGTTGCTCAGAAGCTGATGGAACTCGGTTGTTGCCTAGTGAAAGCGATCCCTTCTGAAGTGCTCAGTCTCTACCAAATCCATTGGCAGTCCATATTATAATAGTTTTAAGTAAGTTTGGACAGGATGAACATAAATCCAGAGCACAGTTGTACGACATTTACTAGAGCATCACCAACTAAGCAAGTGCTAAACAGTATAGTTGATGAGATGAGTCAAGTCAGGTGTACTGGACTCCATCATTTTTGATCTGTGTGACCTCAGGCAGATGGCTGAATCTTTCTCTGCCACTCTTTCCTTATCTATAAATCAAGGATAATGCTTCCTACCTCATAGGATTGTTCTGAAAGGTTAAAGGAGAAAATGTAGGTCAAGCATTTAGCACAGTGCTTGGTACATAGCACTCAGAAAGTTAACTAATCTAATATGTATTCAATGTTAGCTGCTATTAAAGATGAAAATGGTGGATCTATTCATAGGCATGTTAGCAATAGAACTATAGCAAAATATTAGTCTTTGTAGCCATATTTATATAAATAGCAGAAATAATTTTTAATGGTTTATATATTTTAAAAATATCATAAATATTCTGATACCCTTATTAAATAAACGTACTTCTTATTCTTGTGTACACTATAGTATTATTGAAAAATAACTTTCCTTGGCCTTAATCCAGCAATTTGAGGAATACCAATTTAGATGTAACTTAGGTCGATTTATCTTCTAGAATTGAACATTGGATTCTGTTAATAGTATAAACTTTAATTGTCTTTGGGGTATAGATACAAATAAGTTATTTCTTTGTGTTGTTAAGATACACAAAACAATTGGACACCATTATCATTTCATTACAGATAATGTCATAGGAAGCCTTCCAGGAGGTTTGCATAAAGGAAGGGTGGCACTCGTAGAAAATGCTGAATAAACTCATCAGTAATGATTTTCTTGGACCTTTTGTACTTTCTGCCTACTTCTTCCCACCTTGAGTAAAGCAGTTTATTATTAATGCTTTTCATACCACTTATTTTGCTAGTCCTATACTTGTTTTAGAACATTTTGAAATATCCAATAAAAATGAGTCAGGCACTTATACTTTGTAATATATGGCTGTTTTGAATATTATCATAAAATAATTCTTTCAGAGGTTGCCCAGTTTATACAATACAAATGATAACTGAGATACTTAAGATTTGTATTGCGTGTTTAAAAGAATAAGGTTAGTGGGAAAGGTTTGTTAGTTTTAGAGATGGGTTGAAAGGACATTTAAAAATATTGTCAACAGCTGGGTTGCTTCAGCATCTTTTCTTTTGGTGACCTTTCTTTTTTCTTTAAAGTGGGTTTTAGTCTTTACTACATATGGTGACGGTACTTTTCTAATATTTAGGTTCTGCTTTAAAAAAAAAAAAAAAAAAAACTACAAGCAGAACTATCCAGCAAACATATTAAGAGGTTCTGCCACGGGAACGGAAACATTTGTTATTTGTGTTTGGGATTTCTCTTTAGTAATAATTAACCTTCGCTTTTATACTATAAACAGATGCGACCTGGACAGGAAATACTTCAGTATTAGTGGAGGAATGTTTTCTGGCGATACGGTTAGTTACTACCATGTTGTAGCCACGTGTGTGCACACACGTGCACATTTTTCTTGTTGGCATTTACCTTGGAGCAGGGCCTGTGGGCAGTGTGCAGGAGGCAGGTGCAGACGGCTTTTTATGAGTGATAGGGCATGTCAGTTCTCATTTCCTTCTGCAGAGAAGTGTAGAGTGAAGCAGCCCATGGTGCCCTCTGGGGCCAGCCCACTGCTTCCTTTAGCTGGCATCCTGGAGACATGCCATCCAGCCCCTGCCGCCGCCTTCTCAACCACAGCTGGCTTGTAGTTTTTGTTTTTGCTTTGTTTTGTTTTTTAAATCTTTGTGGTGATTGTTGAAGATTGTGAAATTAATTTAATAAGCAGAACAGACTTTACAGAGGATTGGCTGTAAACGCTAAGAATCAGCAACTAAAAGGCAGAGAGCTGGGGTGCAGAGTGGCTTGGGGTGGAGTTAAGGAACTAGTGAGATGCATGGCCAGGCCACTATTTCCCAAACACTGGGAGAAAAGTCCTGGGTTCTGAGCCCTGGGCATTTTGCATCATCAGCCTTCTTTGCAATTTCTGTCATCGGGTGTCTTCATCTGTTATTCTTAGAACTACCAAATTGTGTTACAGAGATCCAGGTTAATCCAAGTTACCCTCTGAACTTGACCTACTTTCACTTAGAATTAGCCTTGTTTGAAATTGTAAACTACTGTCATGACTATGGCACATTAAACAGTGTTCTGTTTATAAAACATATGCCTTTTTTCCTACTGTAGATCCCTTCTGGCTCGAGAAATCTCTATAACAAAACCAGAATATGTATTTCAATTACCCCAGGACATTTAGACTTTCAAGGATTTAAAAATAACAGTTTTTTTTTCCTTTTCAATTTTGGAGATCAAAGAGGTTCCTTAGGCTCTAAAACTCTCAATTAATTTTTGTTCTAATGTTTTAGAAAAAACACTTTAATCTTGTTTACGTGAATAAAGTCCAGTCCACATGAAATCTACACTCAAGTCATAATAGTCAGTTATGATTATGTAAATTGTAGAAGTGAATTTGGCTCAGCATTTAAACTATTCTGCCTGAAATTACAGTATTTAATTGTAATCTTAGATGATTAGCAGGATAATTGCTGTTTTCAGTCTTTTTTGTTCCGTAAGATGTGAAGGCAGGCCCGTGAATTATTTCCTTCTTCAGCCCCAAGGCCGGACACCATGCCTAGTGCTTGGCAGGCACCCACTCCATGGAATGTGCACCAGGAGGACACTTGCCGCCATTTTCGTCTTGCTCCTTAATTTAAACAAACATAGCAGCCAACATTCATGTCAGAACTCTACTCTTCTGATACGGGTTGGCTTCCAGTACAAGAGTTCAGCCCAAATCAACAGAAGCATTCTATGAGAATCAATTGGGTGTTATGGAATTACAATAAGGGGTATCACAGAGTTTATCTTTTTGTAAATTATGTGCTACACATCATTTATATCAGTAAAATGTATAATATATTTATGAATGTGTATGTATGTTTACATTTTTTCCCCTGGGGAGCCGGTTATTAAATATTAACAGCACAACACTGAGGAGGCCTTAGTACTAGAGTTACTTCTAAGATTTTGGATAGGCAAGGTTAACTTAAGTTCTTCTGAGCTGAGATTTTACACACCTGCCACGCAGCCTAGTCCCAGGAATGGTCAGGCCTTGGGCAGGGTAAGAGTCCCGCAGCTCTGCCCGAGGCGAGGCAGGCAAGTTCAGAGCTCAGACTCCGACGTAGGGACCCAGGCCCACACATCCATGGAACCCAGGGGTGGAGCCAGGTCTTTTGGAGATGAGGTTTATCAAATTGAGAGGACCCTTTTTAAGAAACAAAATACACAATTAGGTAAAAGGCCTGGGAAAAGCCCAGGTAAGGAGCCTCGAGGCTTCTCCTTCATGGTATACCTGCCTTTGATCAAGCAAAGGGAACATTTTAGAGAACAGGCAAAGCTTTCAGGCTGAGATCAGGAAGATAGACAACAGGATTGCAAGACAGGATACACAGGAAGTTCAGTGGTGGCAGAAGACAGTGAGAGACTTACTGCAAAGCCAACAGGGTGAGTGAGTATCCTGTATTAGAGGATCAGAGTCAATAGGGTGTAAGCATGTGGGGTGTGTGTGTGTGTGTGTGTGTGTGTGTGTGTGTGTGTGTGTGTGTGTAGGTGTAGAGAGAGAGAAGGAGGGAGTGAGAATGACTTATTTTAAGAAATTGGCTCATGTGATTGTGGGCGCTGGTGTGTCTAAATCTGCAGGGCAGGCTGGAGACTCAGGGAAGAATTGATGTTATGGTCTTGAGTCCAAAGTCAGTCTGAAGGCAGAATTTCTTCATTCTTGGGGGACTTCAGGCTTTTCTCTTAAGGCTTTCACCTGATTGGATGAGACCCACCGACACTGTACAAGAAAAGCTGCTTTACTCTATTATCTATTGTCAAACACATCTAAGAAATATCTTCACAGCAACATCGAGACTGTTTCGGGGCACCATTGCCAAGCCACACTGACACAGAAAGTTAACCATCACAAGCCCCAGTGCAAGTTCTCAACCTGGACCACAACAAGGGGTGGGGGAGGGCAGGTCACCTCCTGCCACAGTGTGGAGATGGCCTGCTACACCTAGAATGCAGCAGAATGACTACAAGTGGAATATGGGGGTCCAATCCCTGCTCTGCCATTGGCTACTTTAGTTTGGGGTCCTGAGGGAGGTGAGCTCTTTAGCCTTTCCAGCCTGCATTTTCTTCCATATTAAATGAAAGCATTTGTAGAGGCATGCCACGTCAGAGGTGAAAGGACTGGGGTTTTCAGGGTTTTTTTCTTCTAGTACTTTAAAAAAATTTTTAATTTATTTATTTTTGGCTGCGTTGGGTCTTTGTTGCTGCGCGTGGGCTTTCTCTAGTTGCGGCGAGCAGGGGCTGCTCTTCGTTGCAGTGTGCGGGCTTCTCACTGCAGTGGTTTCTCTTGCTGCAGAGCATGGGCTCTAGGCATGCAGGCTCCGTTGTTGTAGCTCGTGGGCTTCAGTAGTTGTGAAGCATGACCTTAGTTGCTCCATGGCATGTGGGATCTTGCCGGACCAGGGCTTGAACCCGTGTCCTCTGCATTGGCAGGTGGATTCTTAACCACTGCGCCACCAGGGAAGCCCTACGATGCCTTTTTTGAAGCAAAAATCTCATAAGGAATTCCCAAACAGAGTTAAAAGGAGCTTGTCTGAATGAACGGTTAGGGCAAGGACTAAGAGTCAGATAACAAACACACAGCAGGCTGGGTAATTCAGTGGTTTGAGAATCACTGATCCATGTCATTCTAACCCTACTTTCCCATCCCTGTTTTCTAAACCACTGAATCCACATCCCAAGCTTGTGGAATGACAAAATCAAGATTTGAAGTCACATTCCTTCTGGCTGCAAAGTTATTTTCTCTGTTTGAAAGCTGTGTCATTCGGCCTGACTTGCATTGATTTGCTTCAACACATGTATACATTCTGACATCTAGAAACATTTTTATGGTTTCAAATGAGAACATCCTCTGTTCACTCCTCTGGAGAAAGTTCTAGTGAGAGCAAGGTCAGAATTATAGAACTTAGTTGAACTTATCTAGAAGTGAGAAAATTTTAATTAAAAAAATTGTTTCGCCATTTGTTTTGCCATTTGTGTGTTTGATTTGCTTGGAGCCAAATCGTATATAATGACCAGAATATACAATATTTAGGTCTAAATAACCCGAGAAAGAACATCTAGTCCTAAAATTATGGAACTCTTGAGTGTTGAGAATTATGGACAATTTTTAAAAATACTTCAGCACTAAGGCATAATTTCTGTTGATGAACTTATAGTTGATAAGGAAAGACAGAAATTTGTAAAATGTTAAATGCATAGCTTAAGGCAGCAAAGATGGGAAAGCAGGATGGCTGCTAAATGAACTAAGAGTTTAGAACAAGGAGAATGAATTCTTCAGGATGGGGTGATCTGGGGATTTATAACATAAAGGATGGAGTTTGAGTCAAGTTTAGATATGAGTCGGGAGGAGGAGAGGAGGCATTCCAGGAGAACGTAATAAAATATAAACTAAAAATAGAGCTACCATACGACCCAGCAATCCCACTACTGGGCATATACCCTGAGAAAACCATAATTCAGTAAGAGTCATGTACCAAAATGTTCATTGCAGCTCTATTTACAATAGCCAGAACATGGAAGCAACCTAAGTGTCCATCGTCGGATGAATGGATAAAGAAGATGTGGCACATATGTACAATGGAATATTACTCAGCCATAAAAAGAAACGAAATTGAGTTATTTGTAGTGAGCTGGATGGACCTAGAGTCTGTCATACAGAGTGAAGTAAGCCAGAAAGAGAGAGACAAATACCGTATGCTAACACATATATATGGAATCTAAAAAAAAATGTTATGAAGAACCTAGGGGTAAGATGGGAATAAAGACACAGACCTACTAGAGAATGGACTTGAGGACACGGGGAGGGGGAAGGGTAAGCTGTGACAAAGCGAGAGAGTGGCATGGACATATATACACTACCAAACGTAAAATAGATAGCTAGTGGGAAGCAGCCGCATAGCACAGGGAGATCAGCTCGGTGCTTTGTGACCACCTAGAGGGGTGGGATAGGGATGGTGGGAGGGAGGGAGACGCAAGAGGGAAGAGATATGGGAACATATGTATGACTGAGTCGCTTTGTTATAAAGCAGAAACTAAAAAAAAATCTGGATTAATAAAGGGTAATAAGTATGAAAAAATATATATAAGTGAACACATATAAGCAGTGGGCAAGGACTGTTCAAGGGAGAGAAAGATCCTCTCTTTTGAAAGGTAGTAGAAAAGTATATTCCAAAATAAGATACTCAAAGGAGATTAAGGCCCTCCAGATGCCAGTACACTGTGAATAGAAAATTATAGCGCATATGATTTATAAAAAGGCTTTCTGTGGTGGCACAACCTCATTGAAAGAAAATTGTTGGTCTTTCAGGGCTGTAACGTCTATTGTGGACATCAGGCAAATTAGTAGGAGTTAGTATATAGGAAATTTACTTTTAATAGAATGATTACACTGCATACTCGTCCATGTGATGTAAATAGTAAATACTGTATCTGCATAGATACATACATTCGTGTGAACTCCAGCATTTATGGAATATATTTAAGAGGGAGTTATTAGATCATTAGCTATTAAACTTACACTTAAAGTTATATTCATATTATCACCATCCCTCTCAGTGGCTTGGTGGCCGATCCTGTGTTCCTTACTGATATGCACACAAATAACAGTGTTGTTGTTATTACCTTTTTGTAAATGTCCTGACACCCCCTGGTCATTTGTAGTAAGGGGATTGATGCTGATGTTGCCAGGTCTCTTGTAGCCCCCATCACATCCCATTGGGCGAGGGGGGCTATGGAAGTGATTTGGGAAGGGACGCACCATTTAGTATCCTTTCGTGGATGGTAGATTCTATTTGATTTTTCTATTCTGTTTTTCTTTTTGCATATTATAGTTTGCTTTAGAAATGTAAAATCCTGAGTGCTTAAGAAACCATCCACATAGTTTTGCTCCGAAATCAACTCCCCCAGTTTGGCAGTGTAAAATGCTCTTACTTATTACTCTAGACAAAGCAAACGCTTTCAAAGTTATTTCTGAATAGCTGAAATTCTTTGGCAACAAAATAATTCTGAATACTAGCAGAAAATTTATGGATTTCAATTCGTGTTTGTAGCGTATCATAATTCCAGTTTTATATTCCATGCAGTTCAGTGTTCTGGATTTTTAATGGGGCCAGTGCAGTAATAATAAAAGTGATTCAAAATGCACCCAGTAATTACAGAGATTTGCTGTTGCCTTTGCATTAAAAATGATGATGATTTATGCTCAGTGAAATTGCGGTCTGTGGCTCTATTTAGGGTATTCTTGCTATTAAGCCGCTTATTAGTTATGGTCAGTGATTTAAAGCTTAAGAGCTGTATTAGAGGGCTGTAAAATTATTTACTCCTTAATAGATAACAGTAAATTTGAAACAGACTTTGGGTTAATTATAATCTTGTACATTAAAAGAATATGTGTTAGCCCTTTGTCTCTTCTTAGGTCTTTTGAAATTCATTTCAAGTAAATGGCAAAATGGGTGATTGGGTTAGAAGGCCTGGTATATTCACTTCTGCCTTCTGGTTTATAAGTGGTTAACACCTTTTCTGAATGTTCCAGAAAAATAATTTGACTTCTCATTGTGAGTCCTTCTGCCCGCTAAACAAATGCTAGTTTTCACTTTAAACTTGTCTTTGTTCCAGGTTGACATTGATTGCTTACATTAGGCGGAAAAGATCAGAGCGCTGGGCCCATCTTCTGAGGAGGGTGTGGGGGTAGTGGGGGATGGAGATGTGGTTAAGGTTAAGTGTACTTTTTTTTGTTGTTACACTAGTTTTATTTTAAAAGTCTTGTTATTGCATAAATAAGTCTCCACGAGGTTAAGTATACTTTAAACTGGCATTGCAGGAAGGAGTTTGTCATTATTCCTATTATTAATAATTACATGTATATGTGTACATTTGCATGTATATGTGTGCTCCTCATTGTAGTTTTACGTTAAGACAGAAATTATCCAGTATAAATATCAGATGTGTCAGAATGTGAGTGTCTTTTAACAGTAACTAAATTTGATATTCAAATTCCTGTGTTAATGTCCTTGTGTAATGCTTGGGTGTTACACTAGATCAAGAAAAAGTCTAAGACAAAGAGATTCTGTCTAAACCTGTTAATAAATTAGATCCAAGGAGAAAATATATTTGTATTATTTAGGATACGTGAATATTATTAAGCTGTGCTGTAATAAGAATATTACCCTCCACCCCCAAATCTGAAAAACCTTAACAGATACTTATTTCTGGCTCCAACAAAGTCCAGTGTACCTTGGTGGAGGCTCTCTTCCGTGCAGTGACTCAGAGATCCAGGCTCCCTCAACACGTGGCCTCTTCAGGGACAAGAGAACTTCAGATTGGTTCACGATATTTTTGAAGAGGTGGCCTGGAGATGACTTCTGTTATTTCTACTTACATCCCATTTGCCAGAACTCCATCGTATTCCCAACATATTTGTAGAGGAGCCTGAAATGGTAGCCTTCCTTTGTGCCAAGGAAAAGGAAAGGGCATCGGGTGAACACACAGTGTTTCCCCTGCTGCATATGTAAATACTTCTGAACTCTGCATATAATCATGTGAATTTATAATTGGAAAAATGCCAGAAAGGCATGGCATCATTTAAGCAATTTCATCATCTCCCCTCTCTCCCCCACCCCACGTACTAAGAATTGACAAGAAAGCCAGTTGGTTGTACCCAGTTTCCTGTCACTTTGTGCCATGGCACATTTTAGTTTATCCCAGCTGTTCTGCCTCTTTCCTTCCTTTAGAGCACTGTAGTTGGTGGCCCAGCACATGTCACACTGCAACCGGGCATGGTAAATGATACAGTGTTTGCCATTAGTCTGTCCCACATTGGGTCCTACTTTTCCATCACTGACCCTCCTCCCCCTTTTCTCCCAGACAATTCCCCTCGTTTCATTAGAATTAATGGTGCATATTCTGAAGGTGGGAAAGAGTCGTTATTTAGCTGTTTAACAATAGAACACTCAATTGATAAATCTGGTTACATGTTGTGTTAGTTTTCTCTTGCTGCATGACAAATTCCTACCAACCTAATGGCTAAAAATAATACCCATTGGTTACCTCACAGTTCTGTAAGTCAACACTCTGGGCGAGTTGGCTGGGTTCTCTGCTCAGGGTCTTATAAGGCCAAAGTCAAGGTATCAGCCAGCTTGGGCTTTTATCTGGAGGATTTGGGGGAGAATCTGCTCCTAAGGTGGTAGGTTGTTGGGAGAATACAATTCCTTGCAGGAAATTCCCTGGCCGTCCAGTGGTCAGGACTCCACTCACAGCTGTAGATTCGAGGTTCCCAAATCTTTGCTGGCTGTTAGCGGTGGGCGTCTGGATACTGACTGCATTCCTTTCTCCTATTTTTTTTTTTTTTTTCTTTTTTGCGGTACGCGGGCCTCTCACTGTTGTGGGCTCTCCCGTTGCGGAGCACGGGCTCCGGACGCGCAGGCTCAGCGGCCATGGCTCACGGGCCCAGCTGCTCCGCGGCATGTGGGATCTTCCCGGACTGGGCCAGAACCCGTGTCCCCTGCATCGGCAGGCGGACTCTCAACCACTGCGCCACCAGCGAAGCCCTCCTTCTCCTGTTTTAAACCAGCAGTGGTGAGCCAAGTCCTTCTCATGCTCCCGATTTCTCTGTCTTCCTGTCTTCTAGCCAGAGAAGCACTATGCTTTTAAGTGACTAGGATTAGATTAAGCCAACCTGAAGAATCTGCCTTTTGTCATACAGTGTAACCTAATCATGGGAGTGACATCGTGTATTCATGGGTTTCACCCTTACTCAAAGGGCAGGGACTTGGACAAAGGCAAGAGTCACTGGGGCCATTCTTAGAATTCTGCCTCTGGTATGTGTTTCTGCCCGGGACAGGTAAGAAAGGAATTTTTTGTTTAGCAGAACCTGTATTTTTGCCCAAATCCAGACTTGAAAGGTACGAAGTCTTTCTACCGCCAGAATTAAATTCAGGTAGGAGAAGAGGAGGTAACTGAGGGTGGTAAGGAGGGAGAATGAATTTTCTTTCAAAGGCTTCATGATGTATAGAAAATACTTAAAAAGCAACTTAATTTGGGTAATGGGGATATAAAATAGCTTACTTCATTTTTAAATTGTCTGTAATCATAAAAGTGCATTTAATAAATAAAACAAGAAAAATATAGTAATGGGCAATTAAAAGAGAGATTTAGTGGGGAATGGGAACTGGAGGTAAAATCCATTCAAAGATCTTACTAGAGTAACAATAGCCTTAAAGGATAATGTTGCTGATTGTTACTAACAACGGGGTTGTGACTTTACATAAATAGCGTCATAATTTCCTTACATGATGCCTGCTCGGAGACCCCCACTTAACAGATTGACATCCCACCTCTCACCATCAAACCACTGTTTTACTGTCCTTAGAGACCTACCCTAATTTGAAGTTATCTTGGTTATTTACATGTCTAATTGTTTATTCTCTGCACCCCCCACCCCCTCCCCAAAGCGTACACTCCATGAAGGGGGGACATTGCTGCCTTGCCCTTCACTGTCAGCCCAGTGCCTAGAACTGTGCTGTGCACAGCATGGGCACTCAGTAAAAACGGATTGAATGAATAAACGGATGGAATAGTTTGCCACGCTTTCATCATTGGCCTCTAAGGCAGATCAAATTAGGTAAAGGCTTGGAGGTTACAGTTTTCTCTCCCAAATAGGGACTCCCTTTATTTAAATGAGGCTCGTCTAACCTCTTCCCTCTTCCCTCTTGGTTGTTTCATCTGACAAAATTCTGATGGTTCTTAAGTTTGTACAAAGAACGTGATATCTCTGGTCAGCAGGCTGGTAAATCAAATGCTCTAAGTGTAACATGCTTCCTTTAATTTATTAACAAATTAAATTGAATTTTGTCTTGTCAGTGTAGTGCCTACCTCGCTATTTTAAATTGTTTCATTGTTACATTAGGTTGTTAACTTTATAAAAGAAACAGATATTTTCTGTAAAATGTATGTACTTTTCAGGTAATTTGAACAGAAAATGATGACTAATGTTTTCTATCAACTCTGTCCTGGAATGGGAATACAGAGAATTGAAGCCTAGTCCCAGGTCTCTCATTAACTTCCTCAGGAGTCACTTCATTTGGGATTTGAACATCTATAAAATGAAGGAATTCACAAAACAGGAAGTAGATGGTTTCTTATCCTTCCCCATGAGGTATCCCCCACGCTTTTTTTTCTCATTGGAAAAAGATTTGCTTTCTTTGATTGAGACTTAATAGTCCTAAATTTTTTTTTTTTTTTTTTTTTTTTGCGGTACGCGGGCCTCTCACTGTTGTGGCCTCTCCCGTTGCGGAGCACAGGCTCCAGACGCGCAGGCTCAGCGGCCATGGCTCACGGGCCCAGCCACTCCGAGGCATGTGGGATCCTCCCAGACCGGGGCACGAACCCATGTCTCCTGCATCGGCAGGCGGACTCTCAACCACTGCGCCACCAGGGAAGCCCAATATTCCTAAATATTGGTTGCCATGTGCCCAAAGAAAATTGGTGCTATGAAATAATTTTCACAGGATTCCTTAAAGTTAATTGTTCCTCCTACCCTTGGCTTTTCTCCCATGAAAATGAAAGTATAGAGTAATAGGCTGTATTACTGTATTCCAAATCACTCTTCCTACATTACCCCTCCCTGCAGGAGGATTATATATTCCAGCCCTTCGAACTAAGAATAGGCAGATGGCATGTTTTGGTCAATGAAAGGTGAGTAGAAGTGATGTGGACCTCTTCCAGGCAGAAGCTTTATAAAACTGTGCATAGTTCACAAATTTAATATTTTCCCTCAAGTCACAATGACTGGCTATGTTTTTTGTTTGTTTGTTTGTTTTGCGGTACATGGAGTGTACACTTTGGGGAGGGGGGAGGGGGTGCAGAGAATAAACAATTAGACATGTAAATAACCAAGATAACTTCAAATTAGGGTAGGTCTTTAAAGACAGTAAAACAGTGGTTTGATGGTGAGAGGTGGGATGTCAATCTGTTAAGTGGTGGTCTCTGAGTACTGTTGTGGCCTCTCCCGTTGCGGAGCACAGGCTCCGGGCGCGTAGGCTCAGTGGCCATGGCTCACGGGCCCAGCTGCTCTGCGGCATGTGGGATCCTCCCGGACGGGGGCACAAACCCGTGTCCCCTGCGTCGGCAGGCGAACTCTCAACCCCTGCGCCACCAGGGAAGCCCTGGCTATTTTTTTTGATGGAGACTGATTTGTCAGCTTTGGTCCTGGAGTGAAGAAAATGGCCCAGAGCCATAGCAGACCCACCTTGGATTTGTAGCATGAGTAAAAAATAAACCTTTGTTGTTGTAAGCCATTGAAATCGTGGGGTCATTTGTTACTGTGGCATAACTGGCCCATCCTGACTCATACACATGCCTGATGCTTGTGTGCACTAGTTCAAATCATCTTAGCCTTGTTTCTTATTCCACCCACTGCTGAGTGAACACTTCTGCACGGGCTTAAACAGGTAGCACATAAGTGTAGCCTAACGGCTCATTGGCTCAAGCCTGCGCTTCTTGCTTTATAGCCAGGAGCTTCTTTGATTTTTTCATTCACTCCTATGGGAGCTGACTAGGCTCTCACCGTGTGTAAATACAAGTGCAGAAAAATTGCCACCCACCAGGAAAACCTTGGCAAGTGGGTAATAGAAGATGAGGTCTAAATGTTCCTCCTTTCTTCTTTCACATACCTGGTTCTGAGATGCATTTCCTAAGGCTCCCCTGAAGGTCTTACAGAATTGAACAGCACATCACTGAGTGGCCAACTCCAGATGCATCCTTGTGTTGGCTTTCCCTTCTTTATTTCTCACTCTCCCTGGCCCCTACTTCTGCTCTCTGGGATCACATTCCCAAATAAACGACCCGCACCTAAGCTTTTGTCTCAGGCTTTGTTTGGCGGGGGAACCAGTCAGACCTTCATTTAATTGGACCAATCAGAACATTATCCACCACCAGAGTGAATTATTTAAGTAATTCAGTGGTGTAAAGGATTATACTGTGCATTTATAGAAACTTGCAAAGCATAAACACTTTGTTACTCAACCTGAAAATTATTGTTAGATTTGCTGATCCAAAAATAAGACTTTCCCCTTCCCCCCTACAGAGGTTAATTTCCTGTTATTAGTTCTCAGTCCATTCTGATGCCTTGACACAGACCTTAGTTGGGAGGAATCCATGTTTTGTTTTGTTTCTTTTTTTTTGAGGTTCAGTGATTTATTGAATGGCATGTTGTTAGGCAGATGTTTATTTGTTTCATTTTTATTTACATATTTTAAAAGCCAATACTCAGTTGAATATTTTGTTTTCTAACTGGTGTCATAGAGATCCTTGCATTAACCATAGAACGGATTAAATAAAGTGTGTAGGCAGATGTTTAAATGTTAATGTGGAGTTGAGGTTTTGGTGGAACTGTTGTTCTGTGGTAGCTTCGAGTTGCCAGTCCACTGACAGTGCCCAGTGGGATGTGTGTCTGCATCATGGGAATTACTGCCTTGTTTAGGAGCTGAATTGGCCGAGTTCCCATAGCATCTTGGCTCTGTTTCGCCTTTGCCTCCGCATCAGACTATTCCCTAGAAATCTTAAAATCACAGCACGATAGAACCAGAGGGTATCTTAAGATCATCTAATCACACTCGTTATTTCCTAGGTCAGAAAAGAAGCCCATAAGGGTTAAGAAGAATGACCCACTTTGGTGGCGGGGGAGGAGAGAAATTGAGGGGGATGCACTTCTGGTTGTTAAAAAGATACCGTTCTTTTTTTGACATAATTAAATTCTTGATTGTGATGCTCTTAAATGAACCATGAAATTATAAGTGCTTCCAATGCAAGTGTGATTTTTAACTAAGGCTTTTCTTCCCCCCAATCTGAATGTTAAGGTGGCAGATGCATAACTAATCTTAGCTGAATCTATATTAAGAAATCAGCAAGGTGTCTTTATTTAGCTTGCATGACCTGTGAATATAAGGTAGAGTCAAATAACATGATTTTGCACGTTATGTCCTAAAATAAAAACAACTCTGCCTTTAAAGTGATAGCAAAATGCAGTTACATGAGAGGTTGTTTTCCATTTGCTCTCAAAGGGAATGAGAAGCACAGAAGAAAATAACTGAAGAACTTGTTCCTAAACGTAATTTCAGCAGACGTTTATACCTATTTCAAATACTATTTTGTCTGAGGGACAAAAAATCAGCTCTTGGGATTGCGTTCCATGTCATACAGAGCAAAGTCCTATCAACAGTAGGGAGCTTCTAAAATCTCTTGTTATCCTAGTTTTGAATTGTCTGAAAAATGCCCAGTCCACTGAGCTTCTCTGTTTTTGCCTGGAGATGTTTCCATGGATCTGTATTAGTTCCAGGAAATTTGGGTCCTTTCTATTATCTCTGGAACCAGGCATGTTTCCTGTAGAAACGACATGGTATTATCTGTTTCTCTGTTTAACATCTTTGCCGCAGAGGGTCAGATTCCTGAAGGGGTAAACAGTGAAAAATTGTGAGGCTCAACTGTGGAAGATTGTGTGGAGAGGAAAGCAAGCTATTCTGATTTAAGTCATAAAAAATGCTGGCCTTTAGCTTCTTGGAATACTGCTGTATTCAGATGTACTGAAATACTTCTTGCCTGCCACATGCTAACCGATGCAAGCCTGGGGTGCCCACTCCGCGTTAGATTAAAGTCGGGATCCTGGGGTTTGACTTTCACTTGGTTAATCAACTTTTATTTTAATATATTTGAATTTCTTCAAGAACACGATCTTAGCTTCTGATGATTCCATTCCTCTGTGAAAGCGACTTCTAATCTGAGAAACCCAGACCCTTGAGGAATTAATACAGGAGACTTGGGACCAAGTTCCCCGGTGGCCTACTGGTTAGGATTCTGGGCTTTCACAGCCGTGGAATCCCTGGTTTGATCCCTGGTTGGGGAACTGAGATCCCACAAGCTGCACGGTGTAGCCAAAATAAAAACAGTTGGAACCTACTTGGGTACTAAGTATCCTCAGTGGATCTGTATGTAAATAATATGTTTCATATTCATTTATTTGAAGGTATTCTTACATTCTTGATCACTTTTAAAGCAACAATTTTTCTCAGAGAGTGGTAGGAAAGTAAGAAGAATTTAATAGTGAAGTTACTCTCTTTTGTGCGTGTGTGTGTGTGTGTGTGTGTGTGTGGATGCGTGCACTCACACACACGCCCTGTGGCGGGGGGGTGTGACTTACGTTTTAAAACAATTAAAGGGGTCTTTATGCTTGAACAAGCTGAGAACGATTGCTATGGCAGTTATGTTCTATAGGGCATGCTTCACAAAGCTAAATGAAATTTTTCAAACTTAATGGCTAGACAGTGCTTAAAGCATACACACTATTCATGATTTATTCTAATAACATTTGTGGATGACTAACTTAATAATGTTGCCGCACATCCATTATGTTTTTGTTCTGAAAATGTGCCTAAGTATCTATGCCTCCTTAGGGGTGGGTTTATATCACTCGGTGATTGAATGAAGAAATAGAATTCCATGCCTTTTATGGGGTACGTGTTAGAAGAAACATCCAGTTATATAGGCTGACACTGTGCCAGATACTGTTCTAAACAGTCTTGCAGATGTTAACTCGTTTAATCCTCATAACAGCTCTCTGAAATGGTACCACTGTTGTTCTCATTTCAGATGGGAAACTGAAGCACAGAGCAGTTAGGTTAAGTAATGTGCCCAAGGCCACCCATCCAGAAAGTAGTAAACCTGGGGTTTCCTTCCAGAGTCTGAGCATGGGTCTCTAGCCCTGCACTGCTTCCCGCCAGGGGCTTTCACTTCTGTCCTGGCAGGAAGGGAGGCACTGACTGCTGAGGATACCTGGAGGATAGGCTGGTTTGGTTTGAGGAGGTAGACCCAGGTGTCCTCCATTCCCCACCCCCAACGCTCAATGTCTCTCTGTCTCTCTGTCTCTCTCTCTCTCTCACACACACACACACACACACACACACACACAAAGAGTCACTCTGGGCTCACTCTGGACACAGTGACATTAGGCTACCTTGAACTGTAACCATGTGAAGGGCTGCGATTTGGGTTTTGCTCCCAAACCTTCTAGAAGTGTCACTTCATAACAGCAAGTGTGTGTGTGGTGAAGACCTTCAGTGTATGATGAAACTCAGTCCTGTTTACATATTTTGCTGCTTCAGGTAACCCATTTACACGTCCTCAGAGTTTATTTGGACAAGGCCAGCATCTTGAGGATTATTCAGATGACTTCATAAGTGCTGTTTCTTTCTTTCTTTTATTTTATTTTATGTTTTTTTGTTTTTAGCTGCATTGGGTCTTCGTTGCTGTGTGCAGGCTTTCTGTAGTTGTGGCGAGCGGGGGCTACTCTTCCTTGCGGTACGCGGGCTTCTCATTGCGGTGGCTTCTCTTGTTGCAGAGCACGGGCTCTAGGCGCGTGGGCTTCAGTAGTTGTGGCACATGGGCTCAGTAGTTGTGGCTCGTGGGCTCTAGAGCGCAGGCTCAGTAGTTGTGGCACACTGGCTTAGTTTCTCGGTGGCATGTGGGATCTTCCTGGGCCAGGGATCGAACCTGTGTCCCCTGCATTGGCAGGTGGATTCTTAACCACTGCACCACCAGGGAAGCCCAGTACTGTTTCTTTAAAGCAATTAGCTGATGGTCCTTAAGACCCAGAATGATGGCATCAGAGCTTGTGGCTTTCTTGAGACATTTAAAAAATGTCCCTCTTTTCCCCTGCCAAAACCAGAGAAGAGGTAGAGTAATGGAAAACAGCACAGATCCCCTGGGTAGTGCTTCACTCTGGCTGCCACTATACATGCAAATGGGCTTTCCAAGGAATTGCTAAAAAGGCTTATGACAGTTGTCTTGCTTCCCTGCCCATTCCAATTTGGCAGGTGAGGTTAAGGCCCAGTGGAGGCCACGCTTCAGTGTTCAGGGGTCTGGGACTGGATGCCAAGAGACCACAGGTTATTTTTGATCAGAATTGCCTAAGTCACATGAAAAGCTCTTGCTTTCGTCAGATCTGGCAAGCACTGTCCCTCCGAGAAGCATTTCCCCGCCTAGCCAGCCCAGCTACCTTTGCAAACCCTCTCCCGACAGGAGGAAAGTCAACTCACCTTCATGGCAGGAAGGCTACAGACTTTCTGGTTTCATGGGACTGAGGCAGGTGGGGAGCCAGGAGGGTAAATACAGAGCGATTGTTAGGAAGGAGTTATTTCAAAGGGAAGAATTATATTCCAGACTGATGAGTTGGTCTGAGATCTCCTGGTGCTGATTTTGTGGCCTGTACCATCTAGGAGTGGTTTAGACAGTGGTTCTCAAAGTGTGGTCCACAGATCCTTGGGGGTCCCAGGGGTCTTTGAGGTAATAATTATTTCATAACAATACTGTAGCATTATTTGCCTTTTTCGCGTTGTGGACGTTTGCATTGGTAGCACAAAAGCCACAGTGGGTAAAAATGCTGGCACGTTAGTACCAATCAAGGCAGTGGCATCAAACTGCATTAGTGCTTATGGCATTCATCACCTGCACACATGCCAAAAAATAGCTGTTTTCCTTAAAATATCCTTGATGAAGCAGTAGAAATTAGTAAGTTGATTAAATTCTCAACCTTTGAGTACATTTTTATTTTGATATTCTGTGTGACAAAATGAGAACTACTCACAAAGACTTCTGTTGCAAATGGAAGTGCATGTGAACCTTGTCTCCTCACTAACCACTTCTGCTGTTAAGTTACTAGCTCAACTAGCTGCTTTAGTCATGGAACAGCATTTTGCCTTAGAAGAACAACTGAGGAACAAATTGTGGTTACTTATTGGGTATTTGGCAGCTAAATTTCTTTCTTTTTTAATATGTATTTTATTTTATTTTTGCCCACGCTGCGTGGGATGTGGGATCTTAGTTCTCCAACCAGAGATTGAACCCGCACCCACTGCATTGGAAGCCCAGAGTCTTAACCACTGGACTGCCAGGGAAGTCCCAGCAGCTAAATTTCTTGAAAGTGAGTAAAGTGAACCTAATATTTCAAGAAAAGTAATGGATAATATTTGTTAATGGTAAAATTTGAATATTCAAGTAAAAATTACATTAAAAAAAAAACCTGTGTCTGCCACAGTGAGCTTGACAGTTTCCCAAGACTTGAAGGCTTTTTTGATGAGCTGGGTGGTGATAGTAACAAATGTTACTTTTTTGATATTGAATGACGATATGTGTTAACATTTAGAAGATCTGCATAGCTCAGGAACCTAATATTTTCCAAATGATTAATGCATGATGTTGCCAAATCACGTATAACAAGAGATCTGTTAATAGTAGAAGACAGACCAAAGATTTTCATGTAGTTGATGGAGTACAAAAAGTTCATTGATATGGTTTCAGATTTCACATGGTAACTGACTTAAGAATCTATATGTTGTCAAATTTTGGCATGGTAGCAAAAGAATATCTACAATCATCTATCTTAAAAAGCTATTAAAATATTTTCCTTTTTCTAATAGCACAGATTTTCTTCATGTATTTCAACTAAGACAACATATTGTCACAGTTCAAGTGTGGAAGATATGAGAACTCAGTAGCCTATAAAACTAGCCATTAAAGAGATATGCAAAAATGCAAAACAATGTCATGTTTATTATTAATTTTGGGGGAAATAGATTTATTTTTAATAAAAATGTTATGTTAACATGATACATGTACTATTTTAATTTTTAAATGAATTAAATAAATATTTTAAACATTTCTCAGTTGCAGTTTCAAATAGGTAAATGTCGATAATTATAACCCATATAAACAAAAGCTCTTTGGAATCTTCAGTGTTTTTTAAAAATGCAGTTTGCTCCTGGAAACAAATGTTTGAGAACTGCTAATATAGAAACGGCCATGTTATGTAGCTGGAGGTTTCTGAGCTGTCAAAAGAGTCAAGAAAGGTTTCCAGGTTGGGAATAGTAACTGTTTCATCATATATCTTTAAGTATATCAATGAAAATTATTTAAATATTTTCCTCTGTAAAATGAGAGCTTCATTAGAGTTCAGATATGCTTACATTTTTGCACATTAATCTCACATTCTTCAATAACTGATATCAAAACAGAAAAATACTGGTGTTTACATTCAATTTTAACTTATTGGAAATAAAAATGTCATGTATATAGCGTGTTATTTGTAGAGAAATGCTTACAAATAGTCACTGTAACCTTCCCTCTGGTCTTGCAACTTAAAGCAAATCATAAATATTCAAGTAAATAAACTTGTGGACATCAAGCAAAATGAAAACAATCATCCCAACTGCTGATTATTTTCTTTCTTTTTTTTAAACATCATAAGCCAATCTTTTTATTTATTTATTTTTTGGCTGAGTTTGGTCTTTGTTGCTGCGTGCGGGCTTTCTCTAGTTGCGGCGAGGGGGGCTACTCTTCGTTGCAGAGCACGGGTTCTAGGCACGCGGGCTTCAGTAGTTGTGGCTCACAGGCTCTAGAGCGCAGGGAGGCTCAGTAGTTGTGGCGCACGGGCTTAGTAGCTCCGCGGCATGTGGGATCCTCCCGTACCAGGGCTCGAACCCATGTCCCCTGCATTGGCAGGCAGATTCCCAACCACTGTGCCGCCAGGGAAGCCCTGATTATTTTCTATTTTTGATGCTGTAGGAAATAGTTAAATCTCAGTCTGCATCTTAATATACATGAAGGATGCATAAACACAGCATATAGTTTTTAATGTATTTTTTACAAATCATATAACAGTTTGCATCATTTATTTAATAGGACAAAATTAAAATGTTCTTATATATTATGAATGACATTAAATATAATATCTAAGTAAGCATTATGTGCAACATTTTGTATCCTGAATAAAAATAGAATACCTTTTGCCTAAAATCACATTTGCGTGTATTGCTAAAAATGATGGAGTGATTAAAAATACTCCCAAGAGCATTTGAGAAATTAAGTATTTCTGTGAAAGGATTCCATATTAGTTTATGAGAGCTGCTGTACAAAGTACCACAAACTGAGTGGCTTCAAACAACAGACGTTTACTCTCTCACAGTTCTGGAGTCTGGAAATATGAAATCACAGTTTGGGGAGGGGGCCATGCTCCCTCTAAGGGCCCGAAGGGAGAATTCTCCCTTGCCCCTCCCAGTTTCTGGTGGTTCCTGGCATTACTGGGCTTGTAGCTGCATTACTCCGCTCTTGGCCTCTGTCTTCACATGGCCTTCTTCTCGGTGTGTGTCTGTGTCTTCTCCTCTTCTTAAAAGAACACCAGTGGCTGCATCTAGGGCCCACCCTAAATCCAGGATGATTTCATCTCCAGAGTTTAAACCATCTGCAAAGGCTGTATTTGCAAATTCACATTCTGAGGTTTCAGGTGGATGTGAATTTTGGAGGATGCTATTTAACTACTATACATTCACAGTCAAAAATGATGGGGGGAATTCCCTGGCAGTCCAGTGGTTAGGACTCTGCGTTTCCACTGAAGGACGCACAAAGTTCCGTCCCTGGTCAAGGAAGTCCCGCATGCTGCACGGACCAAAATAAAAAATAAATAAAAACAAAAATGATGGGGAGTGCAGACATAGTTTTACAAGGTTGGGCTTTGCTGTGGGACAGGACTGCTCTGCCACTGATTAGCTCTTTGACCCTCTCAGGGTATCTACACTTTAAAGCCTCAGATTCCCCATGCGTAAAACTGAGTCCATGATAGCCATCACGCTGGCTTGTGGTAAGAAGTAAAGGAGATTATGTTTAAATATACTGTGTCCTTAGCACAGTGCCTGGCACAGAAGAAGGTCGCTCAGTTACTGTTCGTAGCCGTTTACTGTTGGCGGGGTAGGCAGGTAGTAATAATTGTAATAGGTACTATAAACCTACAGTTGATGGTAATTACATTAATGATAATTGTAATCAGAGTTAGCAGGTTAGTGTTAATGGTGGTTTCAAGCACCATTAGTACATAATAAAGGATGATTTTACTGTGAGTATGTAGATGAGAGAGAAGGAGACGGAGGGACAGAGAGGTGAGAAACCCTTAAATGGGTAGCCAGGGAGCCTGGTTAGAGACAGATGATGCTATAGACTGAATGTCTATGTCTCAAAATTCATATGTTGAAACCTAATCCCCAATGTGATGGTATTTGGGGGTGGGGCCTTTGGGAGGTGATTAGATTATGAGAGTAAAGCCCTCGGGAAGGGATTGATGCCCTAATAAAAGAGACCTAAGAGCTCTCTTGCCCCTTCTTCCTTGTGAGAACCCAGTGAGAAGGTGGTGTCTGTGAACCAGGAAGACAGGCTCACCAGACACTGACCCTGTGGGCACCTTGACCTTGGACTTCCCAGCCTGCAGAAGTGTGAGAAATAATTCTGTTGTTTATAATCCAGCCCGTCTGTGGTATTCTGTTATAGCAGCCCAAACAGACCAAGCTAGTCATCAACGGCACTGTTTCATTCAAAGGCATATCAAATATGCCTTAAAGAGCTTTACTGGAAGACAGAACACTCATATACAACATACTGTAGCACTTAACATTATTTCTATTCTGGACTTGTATTGAGCATTTCCAGGCCCGTGTCTTGATCCCTATTTTGGGTAGTATTTGGAGACTTTGAAGCATAATACAGAAAAACTCTAAAAGCTCATTTCACTGTAATTCTATGCAGTCCAGCCCAGCTGAATCTGCCCTCCTGCAGCTGTCAAACTGATTTCATGTCCCAGTTCAGGCCCCCTTACCACCTCTGGGCGCCTTAAAACTGTACCCTTGCTCCTCTCTCACCTCCCCTTCTGCAGATGACCTTGGCTAGGTCGTTCCTGAGAACTGCAAGTCCGTTGCACACGAGCTACCTCCCTCGCTCTCTCCTTCATCTCAAAGTGTGTTGACGTCCTTGCCCATCTGTTCTTTCCCTCTGTTTCTGGTGAGGAATTGCCTCTCTCCCCTCTAAGACTAATCCCTCCTCTGGGTATCTACCCTTGGCCCTAGTCATAATTATGGTCCATAATTATGCCTTTATTTTCTTGCATTTGGTCTCTCTCCATGGAATCCTTCCACTCCATCTGTAAACATGCTCAGAATCCCTCTTTGTTCTTAAAAGCACTGTCCCCTCCAGCTACTATTTTGCCTCCGTAACAGTACTATTAAACTTCTTGAAAGTATGGTGACCTAGCCCCAGTTTCATGTTGTGACCAGCTGTTAATTATTATAAAATTGTTGAAAGAAGAATTCAGAATTCCCAACAGTTAAACCCCTGATCATTTCTTCCTGGTAGAGATAAGACATGACCCAACTCTGGGCAGCGAGGAGGTCCCGGGCCTCTGAAGCCTGGTCTCTGGAGTTTGCTGCCACTTGCCGACCGCAGCCCTGTGGGCTGCCCTCCGTGTGGGGGGAATTTAGCATATTCAGAATATGTCAACGATGACTATAACAAAGTGGTTTTAAGAAATCGGAAATTTACATAGCTATTCAGTTGGAAAAATTATAAAATCGGTGAATGCCCTGAGGAGAGCATAAATAAAGGCGCTTTTGTCCTTTAACCTCTGAATTTGTTCCTGAGAGTTTTCTGAGTAATAAGGGGTAGGAGAATTTCCATCCTCTCCAGTATACATTCCATTTGCTTAAAACCTGCAGATTCAGTCCTGAGTGAAGCTTAGAACTCTTGTGGGTCCAGAGAAGGTGGCGAGAAGCTGTTCAGTTTATTATAACCTGTTTAATTTGTTCCAGGAATTAGATAGTAAATCAGTACTTACCAAGTACACACCATAGATGGAGGCAGGATAGTTGTACAGAATGGTTTATAATGCGTCTGGGTATTTGTGTTTAAAGTCAGAAAAAGAAAATATACGTGGATCATACTGGAGCAGGCCAAACATTTTTCTATAGAATCCCTGGAAACCTACCCTGTAAAACCCCTGTAGAAAAAAGGACATATATGCCAGCTCATTGTGTAACGTAACATTGCATCCTCCAGCCTACTGGGGGCTGGGAGGCAGCCTCAGCCTTCCCAGCAGCTGAGAGGTGCCCCCCACACCAGAGGCCTTTCGAGGAACTGAAAGATGACTGTGAAGATGCAGATGGGTTTAGTGAACATATTGCAATTTTATTCTCTGTTGTGTAGGCAAAGGAAACTATACTCCTATCTGACTTGCTAGACTAACATTTCTCAATAGCAACTTTGTTTACTGAGAAATTGTATGTAGAAATTATACTGTGGACAGTTGAATCAATCAGCAGTAGAAGTGTGTGACATGCTATATATAATATGCCCAAGGCAGATAGAAAGAAGTGTAAAATGTGGTTTCTGCCTTTGGAGAAATTTACAGCTAAAATGAGGCTGTATTTACACCCGCCCACCTCCCTGTCTCTTATCAAATTACCAACCTTCCTTGGTTCCATAACAATAAGTAGTGTGACATGGTTGAATGTTGAGAAAGTTATGTGTTAAAAAATCTTGTCTTATCACCAACCACCCAAAGGTTCAGATTTGTGTGCCTTGTGCCATCCAGGAGGAGAGAAGGCAGCATTTGCACCACTGTTCTTTATTAATTCTTTCCTATGAGAGGGTCGTCCCCCTCCCTCCCCGCCCCCCCCAGGGAATTGCATGGCCTGTTATTGTACAGTCACCAGTTTTATTTTTTTTATCTCAGCCACCACGTGTGGAGAATTTATTGGTTCTCCATCTGCAATGAAGCTACATCCTTTAACCTAATATCACAATAGAGAAATAACCTCTAAATGGTTTAGCCTGCATATAACTCTGATTGCCTTTTAATTAGGGGGAAAATCACAAGCTGAAAAGAGCAACAGACTGGAAGCCAGTTAAAAATCAGAATAATCAACTGAGAAAAAAGAAAACGTAATCTCATAACATTTAATGTTTAACCACAGGATAATAGTTTCTTTATTCCTTAAATAACTTTTTCTGCACCCCTGCCCACCCCCTCTGTTTCTCAGATTGGAACTCTAACATTAGAATTAGAATTGCCAAGTATCTGTGAAATGAAAGACTGTCCCTGTACCCCTCCCGTCCCCCATAAGAGCTTAGAGCAAATAAAACTGAGAAAGTCACAGTTCAGCCCAAGAATTAGGTTTGTATGGCCCTGATGTAGGACTATCTGAGAGTGGGCTCACAGGCAGATTGGGGAAGAATTAGGCCAAACCAGAGTGTAAACCTTTTAGTAATGTTTCCGTAGACATAGATAATAATTTGGCATATTACAAACCGCTGGCATTCAATTTTTACAAACTTTAAAAACAGGAAAACTTCAGGAGCATTAGTAGAACCAAAAATATAACTTGCTATTTATTGGTCCAGAGGTTGACTTTTATGAATTTTGAGAAAGGACCAGGTTTGAGGCAATTCCTTTCATGATTTGTTAAGTCAGCCTAGTCATATCCAAAGAAGGCTGTAAACACATATAAACAGATTGTTATTTTTCTTGGTGGAGTGAAGAAAGGGCTTTTTTCTTTGTAGGAGTATGCCAGATTATTTAGGGGGGAAAATGAAAGGAAAAAATGTAAGGTGGTAGGAGCAGCTCTGTGAAATGAGGCTGGACTGGCATCGCTTGTTTGCCCATAAGACATATTTCTAGCAGTTATCTCCTTAAAGCTGGTCAGAGTTGTGAACATCTGTTCATTTCTATTCAGCTTGAGGACTGCGGTCTGTAAGGAAAAGGATCTGGGATGTCACAATGCATGCCAGGCGCCAGAGCTCCAAGGAGCCTTCCTAGCATGGAAATTACTCACGTTTCCTATGATCACGAAGCACCATGTGCTCAGCTAATTACTGTTCTCTGCGACTGCTGTCACATCTTGAAACTCTCCATGACCCAACTGTGGAAATCCTGTTTGCCTCCCACCCCCTCCCCCAAAGAATGAAAAGTAGCAAATTGCACGGCTGGGCTTGTTTAATGAATGCGATTTATTTTTGTTGAACCAAAGACACAAGAGGTTTCCGAGGCTGTTAGGTTGATGCTAGATTTGTGAATGACTTCGTGGTCCACATCTTTAGATAAGTTTAAGGTGGAGGGTGTCTGCCCGTTTACTAGATGATAGTCTGTACAAAGGCGTTTTCTTTATTTCCACAGGTTCCTGGAATAAAATGACCTTTAACAGTAGACAAGGTCATCCTGCTGACTTCAGGCAGAGCCTATCAGGTGTGGTGCAGACATCTGAGAATCATTTTAATAAGAATGTCCTCAAGATGCTGCCTCCTTCCTTTGTGACCCCTTCAGAATTCAGCTGTAGTCTTCCTGAGGTCTTAGTAACCCTAATGCTGTAACCTGAGGCTCTTTCTGGTTTTTCAGATAGAAATAGCAAGTTAGCTTGCACTCTATAGCAAATACAATTTTTGTTGCAATGCTTTTTCATTCATTCATTCATTAGAGCATTAAAAATGAAACAGTTTTGCCTTCGTGATGTTAAGGTAACTTTGATCACTCCCCCCTCAAAAAAAAAAAACTTAGTTTGTCAAGACAGATTGAACATTACTTTTACATAGTTTATAACAGGAGTTTGGTTTTCATGGAGGCATTGATTGGCTTGGGTATGGGTTTATCTGAGTGACTATGTGAATATATTAGTGAGTAGTAAGATACTATTACTTGGTCTTACAGGGGCGAAAAAGGCCTGAAAGCAGCTTGATTTTCTGGAGAAAGAAACTTCCTGAGCATGGCTAGTAATACTTCCTATCCATTTAGATGCAACTGCCGGATGATATTACCCAAAGTAATGAATGGTGACATATTAGTTAACATATTGCCATCGGCAGGTTTGAGCAAGGGTGAAGATGGCATATGCTAAAACAAATTATTATGCCCTAGAGAAATATGCAGAATTGTTTCTTAAAAGTCTTAATAATGCCTGCAATATGATTTTTTTTGCAAGAGATAAAACTGGGGGTACCACTGGAGAGATATAGACTAGAAAAACAAAACAAAACAAAAACAAAAGAGAGCAAAATTGATTCAACCATTTCCAGAAGCTTTTCCAGTTAAAAAACAACAACAAGAAAATTGTTGAATCCAAGCAGCACAGCCTGCCTGTCATATCAAAAATCATAGGAGAGACCCAGGCATCCTCATTCTTCCTTTGCACTCTTTTTTTTTTCCTTCTTCTCCTTTGTCCATTCTCGATCTGTCAAGGGATTCTAGGCCCAGGGCATAACTATGACAGATGGGCAGGAAACTGTAATCTGTTGCTGTCTTTCAATTTTGGAGGAATCATGGTGACCACGAAGGGGTTAAAACTGTCAACACGGATCAGAGCTTGGAGATAATTAGTGTAATATCAATCTCAGAACACTGGTGCAGATGACCACACAATAGCAGATGAATTCAACTAGGTTACTGTTTGTAAGAAATGCTTCTTCATCTCTTTCCAGTTCATGCACAACTATGCTTTTTAAATGCCTATGTGTTAAAGTTATGTGCATACAAATCATGATTAAAGATGATTGTGAATCTTTTTTTATTTTGGAAGGTACATTTTGAATTAGCACTTGTACAGACAAGCTGGATAGATATGTACCCTCTGAGCATGAGCTAGGTAGCCTTTGAAATGTTTAGCAGTATGTTGACTGTTACCTATGACTAAGGCTGCCAGAGTGTAGAATTCAGTGATGTGATTTCAGGAAGGCAAACTATTACAAGATATACTTTTATTTATTTATTGCGTTTTAACTTTCCTTTTCTTATAAGAAACACGAAGGGAAAGAGAAGTAGACCTTTTTTTTTTTTAAACAAAACATAGGCTTGAGAAGAATAAAATACATTTTTCTCTTATTAGCTTCAAAGAGAAAATTGATAGATAAAAAGCAGAGACTGAAAGCTGGTTTTCAGAAGTCCATGTGGTAACCAGAAAGGGACAAGTATGACTTAAAAATTGGAGCAGGAATCCATGATGGACTAGGGGAAGAATGGGTAAAGGAGAACTTAAATAACCCCGATATGTTCAAATCCACAGGTCCCAATGGCTGGCATCCTAGAGTTCTTAATGAATTGGCCGAAGTCATCACAGAACCGCTAGATATCATTTTTGAGAACTCGTGGAGGACTGATGAGGTGCCTGAAGACTGGAAAAGGGCATATTTAGAGCCTTCTTTCAAAAAGGGAAATGGATGATGACCCTGGAAATACTCATCAGCCTAACTTTTTGCTTGGAAAAATTCTGGAATAATCAACTTAGTACACTGGGTAACGAACTTATAATAGCTAGACAAAAGGCAGTGAAATATCACACATAAAGAAGTACTGAGTTCATTTTTTAAAGACACACCATTGTGAGATACAGTCTTCTACATATTTTGGGATTCTGCCCTCGGTACTATGAATTCTTGCTGCAAATAAGTGAGGTTGGCTAAGGCATTTGGGTACTGACTAATTTTAAGTGGTAATACAAGACAAAAAGATTTCTGGCAATAGCTAGAAATTACATCATTTCCAAATTAGCCTTTAAGTTGAGAATAGTCTTTTTTTTTTTTTTTTTTTGCGGTACGCGGGCCTCTCACTGCTGTGGCCTCTCCCGTTGTGGAGCACAGGCTCCGGACGTGCAGGCCCAGTGGCCATGGCTCACGGGCCTAGCCGCTGCGCAGCACGTGGGATCCTCCCGGACCGGGGCACGAACCCGCATCCCCTGCATCGGCAGGTGGACCCCCAACCACTGCGCCACCAGGGAAGCCCGAGAATAGTCATTTTAATTTTGTATTTTAACATATTTTTTCCCTTTATATAGGACTGTTTTCATAGGTGAAGTATTTTATATAATTCTCTATAGAATAGTTTGGTGAAGGAATTCTTATTTTAAGGTGCTTTATATAGTTATTTCATATGTAGGTACAATGATAAAGGTGACAAATTCAGGAACATCTGCAAAGGAAGAAACTTTTTTCTAACTTCTCTTTTTAAGTTTCATCTGGCTGAATTTGAGTGTTAGGACATGTAAGAGTGTCTTACTCTGATGTACATGGAGCAAGGGCCAGCTGTGTGACTGGATGGCCAGTTTTCCTCAGCCCTGGACACTGCCATGGCCCAGATTCCCTCCCCAGATTCTGATTTCAGGCCTTTGGTGGTGGTGGTGGGGGCAGAGAGGTGGGCCGTGGCAGTGGACATTAAGAGCCCTGTATAAACACAGCCAAAAAGGAGAGTAGAAGGAGGTGGGAGGAAGAAATTAAGATGAATCTGGAGTTCTTCTAATTCCTATTGTTTTTGCCTTTGGATGTTGGCAGTTTTCTTTTCTGCTTAGAAAATGCAGTCATGTTGACCAGACCCCAAACTTAGTTAAAAGGAGATCATCAGAAGAGATCTAGACATGCAACAAGCTCCACGGTCAGACAGATTCTGAGAGCAGCTAGGCAGTACTGTATTCCAGAATCTTCCCTGCACTACTTAGAAGTACAAAAGAGATTGAAGCTTACATCACATTGTAATGTTCAAGAGTAGGAACCCTCGGAGAAAAAGAGATAGATGTACATTCATTTCTTCCCGGTGCGTATGGGAATGGGTAGGCAGTTAAGGTCTCCAAGGGCTATTTTAATCACAATACTGCCTTAAAAATCTAAGGTTGACATAGTTTAGCTACTTCTAGAGATTAATTTAGATACCGGGTAAAGTCAGTCTCATTCTTAAGTACAAATGCAAGGAAATTAAGCTCTAAAAGCATGTATATGTTGTCTTTTAAACTACATGTTTAAAAAAATACTGCTTGCAGTTTTGTAAGAATTATACACCGATCAACCTTTCATCATTTTTTTTTCCCCAAGTGAGTCTTTATAATTTCCAAGTTAGGTTTTTTTTTTGGTTTTTGTTTTTTTTAACGAGTGGGGGGTCTCTATAAATTATAGATATAATTTATTGTGATAATAAATGGCTTCCTGTTCGAGACCTCATTTCCAGGTGCAGGATCTGTGGCAGATTTATTTCACAGATGTACATTTACATGCATTTGTTGAATTGTTGCTAGAGAGGACCCGATTTCTGAAAAATCTAGTATTTTCACTGTGGGCATTATGATGCAATCTACTGCAACCAAAAAGGGGGCTCTTTGGTCATTGCAAGTTTTATTTTCTATTTATATAATGTCTAGCTTCAATTATTTTGCCAAATTTAAATCTTCTCTTTGTGTTTGCTATTGGAATTTGAAAATAACAATCCTCTATCACAATCTAGAATGGTGAAATAGCCCATGGATTTTAAAGACTTCTTACCTAAAGCTAGAGGAAGAAAACTTTAAAATAAGCAGAGAAATATTAAAGGAAGCCCATTAATTCTTTTGCATTAAATGAAGATGAGTTAAGAGTTAGAATATAAGACATAAGAGAAAGGAAGTAATCTTACCATGAATTATATCTGGAGATAATTAAGCTTAAGAAGAGTAATTTTTTCATAGTGTTTTTTTCTTTTATCTAATATTCATGATATCGTTAATTTTTTAAGGTAAAGGAAATAGCGGAGGGACAAATAAATATATTATGAAAACTAGAGGATTATCTTGATTTGTATTTCCTAGAACATCAAGAGAGGTTAATTACAGACTTCTACTTCATAATATTGAGGAAATGGGAGGATTATAGCAACACTTTCTTCATTTCATCTTAAAACAAAATTTTTAAGGTGAGGAAAGAAAGATTTTACGCACATATTCTTGGCATAGGGAATGCATGATTCTAAGGGCTCTTTCCTCACAAAGGAATTTCCAGCAACATAGCATAGCTGTACTCAAGCAGTTTTTCAATCCAGAGAAATTTACAGCATCTTGGTGTTGTGAAATTAATAACAGAAACAATAAGCATTGAGTTTTTATTTTGGAGTTCCTCAGATCTGAGTTCAAATTCTAGAATCACGTTGATAGCTTTTTCCTGTCATGAATCTGTTAAGAACATAAGCTAAGAATGTAGCAAGAGAAATGATCTTGAACAATTATTAAACTCATCAAAGCTTTTTATCCTTGTCCATAAAATGGGAAGAATACATACCCTCCCTTAGTTCTTAAGAGGCTTAAGAATTCTGCAACATACACCCACACAGTTCTTGGCTCGGTGTTGACACGTAGTAGGTGCGCAGTGCCTGGCTCCCTTCCCTTCTTTTTTTCCTCTCATATGAAAGAGATTACCTTAAAACTGACTAGAACATTCAAGAATAAATTGACTCAAGCACAAATTGTCCTTATTGATGCCTTAAACCCACTGAATAAGGCCCTTTGCTTTCTTTTAGGAAGGATAAAGGAGAGCTACAGTGCCTGCCCATAGTAGGAGTCGAGTAAATGTTTATTGATCGAATGAAAAGAATGTGATTTTTAAAAACAATGAGCGAATAGCTAAGGCCAACATTTTTCAAGTCTGGGGAAATTGTCACATAGACACATATAAAGGTATTCTTTAAGTTGCCCCTTTTTAAAACCTCTTTAGATTTATAAATTTAGTGTGCAAATTAGGGACGGGCAGATATGCATTTCCTCTGATTTTATGACTGTGATTTACAAATTAAGAGTGCAAATGGGCATTCCCCCATAGCCTTTTCTGGGATAAATCCAGCCAAGACATGAAGCAGATGATGGTGCATGGCAAACTCTTTTCTATGCAAAGAGAAACCAGATGTGCAAGTGACTGGGATGCACCTGCCAGCAAACTGAGATAAGCCTGCCTGGAATGTCCTCTATGAAGAATCTGGGTGTTGTAAACAGGTCCTTTGCATGGGCATTGAACAGTAATAAAAAGGAAGGTTGAAGAAAATTAAATTCTTTGACAAAATGGTTCATTTTTACATGTAATATTTAATTACGTGTCAAAATATCATGTTCAGACAGGTGGAGGATTTCTGCATTTCAAAGTGAATAAGGAATAAAGAGTAGAAAAGTATATCCAGAGACATATGCAAGAAATGAGCAACAGCTACACCTCTAAAGTGGCCAGTTCGCCATTCAGACCAAGGGCAGGGTGACAGAATTCTTAGAAGAGACCAGCTGGCATCTTATGCTTAGAATAAAATCATCAGAGATGCTGTCTTAAATTAAACCAGATAAGTTGTGCAGAGCAAAGTGAATCAGCTAGGCTTTCTCTTCTAGAATTTTCGAATTTTATTCTTATTAGCAGTCTCAGTGGTCATCAATTAAGTATTCCTACATCAGATGTTTTATACTATCAGATTCTTTGATTAGAAAATCCTCTTCAGTTTTCTATTATTAATCTCTAAGGAGATAAAAATCTAATAACTTTCTACTTCATGATCACTATTTTAGATATTTCCATAAAAGGCAAAAAAAGAGATAGAATGGTAGTTCAGAAAATGGAACAACATAACTTTTTTTACGTATAAAAATATTTTGTTTTAAATTGTTTAAATTCCTGGAAATTAAGTTTTTAAAAAAATTTTTGTTGTTAAAATATAACTTTTAGAGGAAAATTGGAGGTTAAAGTCTACCTCAAGAACCTGGTGGTATTTTTTTTTGACAATTTGACGAAACTTTCTTCCACTGGAACAAAAGGAAAGAAGTCGACTATTAAACATTGTTTGAGATGAGAAATCCCTTTTATTAGGTGTATTCCGTATCATGTCCTTTGTCAGATGAATTTTCCCTGTTATTCCAAAAATGAAGTACTGTGTTGAATTTCTTGAGGGCAAAGTAGGATATTGATTGGGGCAAATGTTAGAAATTCTGTTGTTCACTGAAGCTGTTGCCCTGCTTGCTAAACTCGACACTATCCTGAGATACTCTATGGGTTACAAAAGCATTATTCTTTGAAAAGTTCTGACCGTACAAAAACATGTGCATGGACTTGAAGAATCACCTTGTGTCCATCTAAGTAGTAGAGCAGAGATTCATTCTAAATGAAAGTTGCCATGTGGTTTTGTGCATGTAACTGCAATTGACACCTTTTTCCTTTCAGTTACTTTTTTAAAAAGGGACTGTGTGAGAAGGCCCTTTGGAGAGCCGAATTGGAACAGCATTATGAACCCTGGACTGTGTGCTCGTGCAGCGCTGTAATTTGCAAACATATGTCCTCTGTTCAATAAACGTTACAGCTTTCACTGCGGTTTCCTCCTTGACTCTTTTGTGATCGTTTACATTTTGATGAATGGGACAGAGTATGTGCGTTATTTAAATGGACAATATATAAATGTTTATGGTACTGGAGCATTATGGTTAGCATGGGAAATCAGAGTGCGAACCCAGAAGAAAGGAGAAAGCCGGGCTCCCCACACTGCCTGCAAAATTCAAATAAATCCTTAATGATGTTTGCTTGGATGCTTTTGTGTGACGGTTATTATGCATGTATGTTGTGGCTTTCTCCCTTCTCCTCCCATCCCGCTTCTGACTAAAAAAATACTTCTGAGGGTGATAGCATGCGATTCCGTGCCAGTAATTGTGGCCCCCCGCAGTGGGAGGTGACGTCGTGGTGTATATTAGGTGGTAGGCGGGGTCATATGTGGAGTTTCTCCATATGGGATCCTGCTGTGGCTGCCAGAGTCCCCGAATCTCCACCCAAAGGTTGTTGTGATTCAATTATAGGTAAACAGCATCTCAGGGGTCATGAGACCTAAAGATTTGAATCCCAGCCTTACTACTTTCTTCCTTCAGGACCTTGAGCAAATGGAATAATTCTTGTAAATGCTTAACACGATAATTAGCACATGATAAGCAGCCCCGAACATTAATTCAAAGAAGTTTTGTAATAGTGTTTTGGGTTCTGTATAAATGGCATCACGTGATATGTTTTGATGATGATGAATAGCTGTTTTTATTCACGCTGAATACAAAATGAAAGGAAAGTAAATTTAAAGCATGGAAGATGTGGAGTAAATATTAGGAAGAAATAGCTACATTTTTGATTTTTAGAAATGAAAAGGGACCTGAGGATGTCCTAGATGGATTGAGAAATTGTGTAGTTAAGACACTAAGGAGCCTAGAGTGTGTGGCACACCCACCGTGACATTGGGCTGGTGATAGACAGTCGAGGTTATTCCCAGGTCCTCTAATCCCAGCTTTTTGTCTGATGTCAGATCCTGGAAAGTATACCTAAGATATGTGGCATCTTCAAAAAAAAGACCCATCTTTCTGTACTGTCCTAAATTTCAACTTAGATTCATGGTCTTCAAGACATAGCCTTAGAATACTTTTGTTCATAAACTAAAGCTCCAACCAGCCCCAGGGTTCTGCAGGGGCCAGCATTATGGTATGAAAACCTAATCTGTCAGCTCTAAAATCGTATGCTTCAAGACTTCGTTGATTTGTCAGCGAAAAAGTCAATAATGGAAGAGTCAGTAATATTGGTGAACAGCACTAAAATGTATATTTAAAAAAGGGAAGGGCTTCCCTGGTGGCGCAGTGGTTGAGAGTCTGCCTGCCGATGCGGGGGACGCGGGTTCGTGCCCCGGTCTGGGAGGATCCCACGTGCCGCGGAGCGGATGGGCCCGTGAACCATGGCCGCTGAGCCTGCGCGTCCGGAGCCTGTGCTCCGCAATGAGAGAGGCCACAACAGTGAGAGGCCCGCAAAAAAGGAAAAAAGAAATAAAGAAATAAATAAAATAAAATAAAAAAGGGAAAATGCGAGCATGCAGTAGAAATCCCGAGTAAGGAGTGGTTGATAAAGAGTAGGATGGTTTATATCATAAATAAAATCACTTGACCTAGGACAGCCTTTAAAGTTTGTCAACTGAATCTGGAAAATGAATACCTTTTAGTCTCATCCCAGGTCATACGCTGTCCCACTGAGGACTTTTTAATTTAAAAGAGGAATCTTGAACAATTTTAAGTGAAAAACTTACTTCCCTCCCTCCCCTACCCTAGAATTACTCTGAGGACAGAATGCCTTCATGTAATTATGGACACTTTTTTGGCCCACCTTCTCTACTTTATTATATCCATGTACCGTTAACAGGATGTCTGTGGAATCTCATCTGTCTCTTGGTTGAAAAATGAGCACCAGTCATGAACTGTATATATTCCGTGTGCATTCTTTTATATCCGCTGAGCTCCATCAGTTTAACTTCAACTTCATTTTGGAAATTAATCAATCTACAAAATCACATTTGCAAAAATAGCCATTTTGAGTGAAGAATATACATTTAATTTCTTTCTAAATCCTGACTGATGAATCAGAAGCCCTGAATCCAATCCAGTCTTGGTTTTCTTGGTGAGTAGCTGTCTAACCACTTCTTTTTACCCCTTTGCAGCTCTCACGTCTGTAAAAGTGTCCAGTGAACAGTGTTACCTAAACACACCCTGTGAAAGGTCTGGGAAACAGATGGTATCTGTGAATACCATCATGCCCTTTAGAAGAAAGTCACAGAGAGACATGGTCTGGTTTTTTACTGTGACCTCCCCGAGACTGTGAGCATGTCTCTTTCGCCCCCAATAGTTGTTCCCGGCTTAGTACTTCCATAGTTCTGGTATATTTTCTGACACATTGTGCGTGTTCAATAATATTGTTGAATGGATGAAGAACCAAGTGAACTTTCTCACGTGCCTAAGGAAACTGAACACTGAAGTTGTATCAGTTGGTTCTACCAGGGCATTTCCTGGTCTCAGGGAATTTGCAGGAACTCCATGCCCTTTGTGTTTGAAGGAGGGCATGCCTTTCACTCCAAGAAGCAGGAAACCAAATTTCTTTTTATCAGAAGTTCACCTTGGGGTGTAGTTTTGTTGTCATTCAAGTCCTCTGCCTTTCCTGTTTCCTTTTATATAAAACTATAAATGCAAATATTTTATAAAATAAAAATTTACATGCTCATTTAGGGTTTTTTTTGGCTGAAATGTATTAAATATTATAATTTGTGAAGGCATCTGGAAGTATTAAAATGGTACACTATTTGAATTATGATTTTCTTTTGGCTGTATTTTCCTAATCTGAATTGTGAGAGGGATATCACCTATTCCTGCAATTAAAGCTTACAAAATATCAATCTATTCTTGCGATTAAAGCTAATCAAACTATGGTAAATATACTTATCATATGCATGCTAGTGTATGGTGTGCTACTAGACAACATACAAAGATATTTTGATAACCTGTCCTACAAATAGTAACTTCCCTCTTTGTTGCATTTTGGACACACCGCCTTTTAGATATATTTAATATAAATATATGACCTATGGTTTTGTCCTTGGAAATAATTATTTCTTCCCTAAAGATTATGTTTACCTTCTACCATTAGAAAGGCAAAAAAAGAAAGGAGTATTTAAGAATAGTCATTCCACGAGTGATATAAACAGGTGGGGGGAGGGATAGATTGGGAGTCTGGGATTGACATGTACACACTGCTATTTTTAAAATAGATCACCAATAAGGACCTACTGTATAACATAGGACACTCTACTCAGTATTCAGTAATAACCTAAATGGGAAGAGAATTTGAAAAAGAATAGATATATGTATATGCATAACTAAATCACTTCGTTGTACACCTGAAACTAATGCAACATTGTTAATCAACTGTGCTCCAATTTAAAATAAAAATTAAAAAAACCCAGTCATTCCAGGGTTGTTCCGACTGGATTTGAATCCCAGAGAGCACTGAGAATTACAGTCACTTGATCTAGAATGAAACTTGTGACTCTACAGTGGTCACATGTCCTGTCTTTCTTCTGTTGTGCTGATATGTGTGGATCACGTGGAAGGAAGGGAAGAACGTTAAGGCTTTGGAATCACAAAGACCTGGATGCAAATCCCAGTTCCCCACACTGGGCTCAGTGACTGTAGGCAGGTTACTGAACTCTTTCAGGTCTGTTTTGCCATCTGAAACGTGAGGTTAATAAAACCCTCTCAAAGAGGTCTTGTGGAAATTGAACAAACTAACCTGTAGCCGATAGAAGGTCTTGTGTTGAAGGAACACGAGTCCTTACCACAGATCCGATGGGCAATATTGGCAGGTAGGAAGTAGAGACACAGGACACTGAAGAACAATTTGTGACTCATGAACTAAAATTGTATTCCAGGTCTGTTAGAAAAAAGCTTACTGCCTCGACTTGATTACAGACAACAACATTAAAACATATAGTTGTCAACACTTTAAAGGATATTTAATATGGTACCCAGGACAGTTCAAAGCACTTTGCATGTATGTTCTCTTTTAATCTTCCCGACAACCCCATGAGGTAGATGTTATCATTATTTGCCCTCTACAGCTCAGGGAACTGAAGTAAAGACGGGTTTTTGATCATTTCCCTGAGGCCACACAGCCAGCAAGCAGGAAAACCGGAATTTGAATCTCAGCCGTGTAACTTTAAGTCTCTCCCCTTAACCTTTATTTACAGTTTATGGGGCCAAATTATTATGAGACCAAACATAAGGGCCATAAATTAAGAAGTAGGAGAGGGCAGGAGGATGAGAGTAGGGTTTATCTTAAAAGAGGGAGTACTTGAGGGGTCAGGAGACAAGGTGAAGAAGGTGTGAAATATATTGCAAGTCTTAGGTGCCACAAAGGGTAAGACCACTAGTAAGTGCCACTGAGAAAGAAGAAATGTTCAGCTGGTACACGATCCTGCTTTTCCATTAAGGTTTTTATTTTCAACTTATTGACAGAGCTGTCTTGGACTTAACTTATACATAGATGTTTATGACATCACTCAGGCATACGTAACTATAAAAGTAGAGTTAAGCAAGTATGAGGTAATCCTTCAGCATTTTTCTAGGCAGACTCTTCTGAGTCACTTTTGCACTCGGGTCCATCCTCACAGTGTCATGGTCGGCAGGAAGATGGCTAGCGCAGCCTGTCTGAGAGCGCCTCTGTCATCTCTGGATTTCATCCAAACCCTTCTATGAGTTTAGATGCTCGTACTATCTTGATCTTACTTGACTGCAGAAGGTTTCCAGACAGCGTCTCATTCTTTTTTTCAAATGGTCATTAAGTGGTTTGTAAGCTGAAATGTGGGCTTTTGGCTCTGCAGTTGTGCCACCAGGAATGGCATCCGCGTTTGCATACATGCACCTAGGGGCAACTGCATCGCTAGCCGCTGGTCAACATCAGCTGTAGCTCCCCCTCCATTGTTCTCAGCCCTGGTGTTGTTGAAATGTGACAAAGTGTGCATTCAAATCCACAAAATGTACTTGTGTGTTAAGTTATGAGGAAAATTAGACCACCTATCTCATTTTACTTTACGTTCCTCTACTTTGTTGATAATTATGTATTAGTAATTTTGTCTGTAGCCATCTTAGACTCAATAAGAATTTCTTTTGACTTTTTTGTAGTTGAGCCTGTGCTAGTATTATTCTCCAGGGGCTCTCTGACATGATTTACCCCATAGTCACATAATGCATATTGGTAAATTTGGCTTACTGTATTCTGTATTTCATGGGGATCTCTGGCTCATGGAGAGTCTGTAAACAATGATTTAAATATTATTTTATAGAATTTAGCACCTTCCCCCATGGAATGATAATTTTTAGTTTAGTCCTTTAATAATGATGCCCCATTATAGAGTTAACCATCATAGCACCAATGTACCTGCCCACTGTTGGAAGCAGGAGTTTGTTCTCACTAATGCTTCAGGGTAAGAAATACTCTATACTTGTAGTTAGAATTCCAAGCGGCTATGGCTCATGGGACGAGCCGCTCCGCGGCATGTGGGATCTTCCCGGACCGGGGCACGAACCCGTGTCCCCTGCATCGGCAGGCGGACTCTCAGCCACTGCATCACCAGGGGAGCCCCATAATTTACTATTTGACCTTTAAAAATTAGGACCTGTTAAAATATTTGAAGTTTCTAAATGTCTTCAGGAGCTCTTAGGCTTCCATTCCTTGTGCTCAGAGTATTATGGGTGGTGTGGCAGAAAGAGGGTGGGGCCTTGGGACCAGGAAGAAAGGAATACCAAACTCCCTACTGAGTGGCCTTGGTGAAAAAACACCAAGTGCTTTCACTGGTCAGAGCCAGGTATATACAAATTCCATTTAATTCTTATAATAACCCAATAAAGTAATTGCTGCTACTGCTCCATTTTACAGATGAGGAAACTAAGACTCAGAGTTTTTAAGTCCCTTAGGAAATTTATTTCACCTCTTTCATTCTCGGTGTCCTTAGATTTATAAAAGTGATTATTTGTGAGTGCTTAGCCATATCCTGAAAACACACTGCATATATCAGGTGCTTGAAATGGAAACTAATTTTATTACACTGGTTTTTAATTGCTATTTTCCTCCTCCATGCATGCCCTAAGGTGTAATAATTTGCCATTTGAAATCACCTTATACATTCTGAGAGGAAAAATAAACATTTGGGAATTTTTTTTTTTTTTTTTTTTTGCTGTATGCGGGCCTCTCACTGTTGTGGCCTCTCCCATTGCGGAGCACAGGCTCCGGACGCGCAGGCACAGCGGCCATGGCTCACGGGCCCAGCCACTCCGCGGCATGTGGGATCCTCCCGGACCAGGACACGAACCTGTGTCCCCTGCAACGGCAGGCGGACTCTCAACCACTGCACCACCAGGGAAGCCCCATTTTGGAATTTTTGATCCCCCCAAATTGTTTTCTGTTACACATATTGATTTTTCATGTTTTGTCTTAAGTGATTGATAACCTTTATTTTTTTTAAACTTTTTATTTTATGTTGGAGTATAGTTGATAAGTAATGTTGTGTTTGTTTCAGGTATACAACAAAGTGATTCAGTTATACATATATATGTATCTATTCTTTTTCAAATTCTTTTCCCATTTAGGTTATTCCAGAGTATTGAGCAGAGTTCCCTGTGCTATACAGTAGGTCCTTGCTGGTTATACATTTTAAATATAGCAGTGTGTACATGTCAATCCTTTTTTTTACTCAGAAAACCCAGTAGGCAGCTCCATACCAAGGTCCAAGCATTTCTAAATGCTTGTGAATATTCTCCATGATTCCTAAACTGAAGGAATTTGGTGACCAATTATTTTTTACTTGGACCTTTGGGTGACAAAACCTAATATCTTCTGTACTTTTAATGAACCAATGATCATCCAGTTAGATACATAACAAACTATAACTTCCAATAGTTCCTATCTTGATAAAATCCCAGTGTTAGCATTAGAAATATTCCCTTTAGAAAATTACTTCAATGCCCCAACAAAATACAAAACAGGGTAGTATTTATTATACGTATTAAGACAAAGAAGTCCTTCAAGAATTTGATAGATGTAAGTGATTAAGGCATAGTTTTAGGAAACATTAAAATCATTGCCTTAAGTTTTTGAGCCTGTCTTCTTTCCTTCCTTCTTTTTCTCTCTTTCTTTCTTGGAAGTGACAACGAAATGAACCAAATATATCTCTTTCAGCCCACAAGTCCTATTCATCTGCTTTTATTTTTCTATGCTTTAATCTCCTTCCAAGTACATTCAAAGAATAAGTAAATATATTTTCTGAAAATCTTGGCACATTTCCTAGGTTTTGGAGGGAGGAAAGTGTTGGTAAAAAAAGTGATTTTTGAATGAAAAATTAAATCTCTTTTTAGATTTAAAATCTCCAGAGACATCATTGATGTAAACCAAAATAGCTATTTGTAGTAAGGAAAATAGCTAGGTTGTATGTGATTTTGATGAATGAGTTTTAAAGAAAGCATGTAGCAACTATATATATATATATATATATATATATATATATCTATATATCTAGTGTTTAGTGTTTTTATAACACAAACCATAGTGTCATCTCAACCAATAATTGGAAAAGAATAAACCAATGAGGCCTGTATTCTAACATTGAGTATACTATTTAAAAAGTCCAGGGCTTCCCTGGTGGCGCAGTGGTTGAGAGTCCGCCTGGCGATGTGGGGGACACGGGTTCGTGCCCTGGTCTGGGAAGATCCCACATGCCGCGGAGCGGCTAGGCCCGTGAGCCATGGCCGCTGAGCCTGTATGTCCGGAGGCTGTGCTCCTCAACGGGAGAGGCCACAACAGTGAGAGGCCCGCGTACTGGAAAATAAATAAATAAAAATAAAATTAAAAGTCCAATCTATCAACATAATAGGTCTGTTAAATGCAATGTTAGGAATAAGGCAAAGCATTTGTGTCATACAGTGAGGAGAAGTTGGAAGACATTTACAAAGCGTACTTCATGGAGTTACATACAACTGACAGAATAAGGAAGGACAAAAAAGTGCTGTGAATTAAGTTTACTGCCCATCGGAAGAAGTTTACTGCCCTTCTGCTTTATAAGGTTTTTGAATCTTGCCTTTGGATTTTTTGACTCTAATTAATAGTTGCGTAAGGTTTAATCATTTTGATACTCTGCTGCTTAGTTGTGGTGTTAGTAGAATATTTAGGGTCTACTTATGTATAATTTACCTGGCTTCATAAACAGCAAATAATGTTCAGCAGCTAAAATGCTATGCCCATTTTCATTCCCACCTCCCAAAAGAAGAGTGACCTTAAGTTAGGAGGGTAATCTGCACTGGGTAATGCACCTCTCTGCTCACCTTGGAGATACTGAGGGAGCTTTTAACTCACATCAGTTATTAAAAAACTGCATGAGAGGGACTTCTCTGGTGGTCCAGTGGTTAAGACTCCACATGTCCACTGCAGGGGGCATGGGTTTGATCCCTGGTTGGGGAACTAAGATCCTGTGTACTGCATGATGCAGCAAAAATCAAACAAATAAACAAAAACTGAATGAGTAAATATTTCTTCACAATAAAGGATGAGTTTATTTTTTGCGTGATTCAAAAATAATTCTGAGGCATTATCTAGTCACAGAAAAAAATTAAGCATGATTTTCCCCTTGATAGTAAAGGTTACAGTAGACATAGAGAGTGATAAATATTAATAGGTTGTAGCCCACATCCTGTAGTTAAAAATGCTTTCAAACATTTTGGAGTTAATGTCCATAGGAAAAACGTATGGCAGAGGTTGAAAGTCATTTGTGGGTAATAATCGTTCATATTTTATAGATAGCATCAAGAGTAATATCTTCAAAGTGAAAAAATCAAACCTATCCACACTTATTACAGATGATAAAACACAGTGCAAAGAAAAGAAAACACAAAAATCAGTGGAAAGAAAAGAGATGTGGGTTTGAATTCCTTTCTGCCACCTAAATCGATGTGGCCTTGGGCAAGTTACCTTACCTATGTCAGGATTATATGAACTGTTTGTGTAGTTCAATTCATATAATAAGTGCCCAATAAATGTTAGTTAGCAGTTGTCATCAGAATTCATTTTCATATTTGACAACTATACTGTTAAGACTGTGTGATGAACCAAAGCCCATTTCCTAAACGATGCTGTTTGAGGAGGAATTATTGAGCAGTATGCCCACAGGTACCACATTGGGCTCTGAGGGGACCACAAGGAGGAATGAACAAAGGATTTACTGTGTATAGGAGGAGGTGCATGTGCAGAGGATTCAAACTCTATCAAAACAAAATGGCACTAGTGCCAAGTAAATTCCTAGGACATGATGAGAAGTAAAGAGATGTGTATGATTTAGATGAACAGTCTTAACAGGTGGGTAGGATTTTGATTATTGGGGGCTTGGAAGAGGAGTGAAGTGGGGAGGGATTCCCAGATTGGGGAGCTGCATGAACAGAGGACTAAAGGGGTGAAATTGTGTGATGTCTGTGGAGGAAAGGATGTTGGCCAGTGGCTCTGGAGCCTAGGAACCTAGGGCAGATAGGTGAATAAGAGGAAGATACGTCTGTCATAGCTTGGAAGCAGGTCTCAGATCCTTAAATATTATACTAAGGGGACATGTTTTATTTTGTAGGCTGGGTCTTTTCAAGCTTTTCTTTCTCGAGGTGTACGGCTGGATGGCATTCACACGCACGATGTATTTTCATGCGACGAATATGTATTGATTCCTTACTCATGCCAGGCACTGTTCTAAGTGCTAGGGAAAACTAGACACAATCCTGCCATCATGGAGAGCGTGTTTCTAGAGAAATATAGGTGTGGGTCCTTTAGTGCCTATTCCTTTCGTCTTTAACTCAAGAAGGCATATTAGAATGCAAATCCATGATAATGTGGTTATGATAGGAAGAGCCTAGTGCATAAAATTGCTAATTATGCACGAACTGCTGCTTTATATATACTTGTCAGCAGATTACTGGTACACTCAAAATCCATGCCAGCTCTTCTGAGCGTCTGACAACTGCCGCTCAGGAGGGAAGGGATGTGATCTGAGAAGAAACCAGAGGATGCTAATATTAAGGCTAGTCTTGACTTCCCTTGCAGTCCAATGGTTAAGACTCCGCGCTTCCACTGCAGGGGGCACGGGTTCAATTCCTGGTCAGGGAACTAAGATCCTGCATGCTGCCTGCTGTGAAAAAACAAACAAACAAAAGGCTCGTCTTGTGAGCACCGTCATTCCATGAATTCACGGGCAGCCCTTCCCTGGGCTTCCCCTGAGACTTGCTCTTACTTGTCTGTCGGCACCACCTTTATACCACAGGCTAAAGGCGCAGCTGCTGACAGTGCAGATCCACCACCGGCCTTTTCGTCTCATTCAGTCTTACGTCTCTTCGTTTTATTTACCATGCTCATTTCTGTCATTACATTTTTCTGGATCAGCAGTGTCAGGTAGCACCTCTGCAATGATGGCAGTGTTTTATTCGGCACCGTTCAATACGGTAGCCACTAGCCATACGTGACTGCTGAGTGTTTGGACTATGGCTCGTGCTACTGAGGAATGCAACTTTATTTTATTTTATTATTTATTTATGTATTTATTTTTGGCTGCGTTGGGTCTTCGTTGCTGCTCACGGGCTTTCTCTAGTTGCGGTGAGCAGGGGCTGCTCTTCGTTGTAGTGCGCGGACCTCTCATTGCCATGGTTTCTCTTGCAGCGGAGCACAGGCTCTAGGCACGTGGGCTCAGTAGTTGTGGCGCACGGGCTCTAGAGCGCAGGCTCGGTAGTTGTGGCGCAGGGGCTTAAGTTGCTCTGCGGCATGTGGGATCTTCCAGGACCAGGGCTAGAACCCATGTCCCTGCATTGGCAGGCGGATTCTTAACCACTGCGCCGCCAGGGAAGCCCCAGGAATGCAACTTTAAATTAAATTTAATTTAATCAACTTACATTTAAATAGCCTTAGGTGGCTAGCAGTAACATATTAAACGGTGTAGATCTAGATGCTCATAAAAAATGTCCAATGCCATGTTCTACTTCCTTGACAATCATATATCTGGCAAATTTTTCTAGTTTTCAAGTACCTGGAATTCTTTTTTGCAGCCAATCTGTGATTTCTTTTTTTAATTTAAAATTCTCAACTAGATTGAGGAGCAGGAGAGTGACATTGCTGTTTGCTCTTTGTCTACATGTGGTCCTCAGGCAGGAAAGAGATGCCAGCTCGGGGGTACAGCTCTACTGTGGCTTTTTATTTTAATCTACCTCTTGCCAGTCTCTAGCCAAGGAAAAGAACGGGTTTTTTTCTTCTTCTCTTTTCTAAACAAGCTACCTCAGGGTAGGAATTGCAAGAGAGAAGAGGTAGGTCTGTTTTGACAAAAAGGTACCCTGCAAAGTGATATGGTTCCTCTTCACTGGCTCCTGGTTTTTAAGGGATGTGGGGTGAAGGAGAGGGAGGGCTCACATATGACCTGACAGGCAACTCCATGTGTGGTGCCGTTCATTCATGTAGGGTGCACAAGAGAAGAAATTCATTAGCAGGGCCAGGGAGGTGATGCGCTCCAGTTTGGACACGTTGAGTTCGAGGTCTTTGTGGTGAGATGTGCAGTTGGATGGGGGATGTATATCTGCACCTCTGGAGAGTGATCTGTTCTGGAGATAAATGTCTGGGGGTCATTGGCATATGCTAATTAAAGCCACAGGAAAGATAAGATGGCCCAGACACAGTGTGTAGAGTGAGAAAAGGAAAGGATGAGAGACAGCACGTAGCCACAGCATCAGTATTTACGTGATGGATGAAGAATAGGAGCTTTGAACGAGGTAGGAGGAAACAACCAAGAGAAGACAGGCACCAAAGACAAAAGGAGAGACAGTTTCGAGAAAAAGAACATTTGACAGTGTCATGTGCTGTGGAAAGGTCCAGTTAAGGAGGGACTGAAAAGTAGCCATTAGATGAAGCCACATGACATGGAAAGTAGAGACAGTGAGAACAGGTGACACAGCTTTGAGGGATGGGTAGGAGGTGAGAAAACAAGGACAGCAAGTATGTTCCACTACTCAGAAAAAGTTTGGTTGTAATGGGGAGAGAGCTGGAATGGCTGTAGCTGAGGGAAAGTGAGATGGGTGGAGAGGTGTTTGGATTTGGTTTTGTTTAGTTCTAAAGGTAGGTTAGAGTTGGCTCAAGCTGAGGGGTCCATAGAGAGGGGTTGAAGGTGTGATACGAGAAAGGGAGTGAGCAGGTCATCCAGGGAGGGGGCTCATGAGAAGGGCAGATGGTTGGGGTCCAGGAACAGGTGGAGGGGGAGACATCAACCTTAGGCAGAGAGAGGGGTGACTTTCAGTCTAAGATGGAAAGGACCAGTGTGGCCACGGGTGAGTTAAGGGGCTCAGTAGATGGTGAGAAAGTCCTGTCTGAGCACGGGCTTTGCCACAACTAGTTTTATGTCTAAGATTCTCTGTATCCCTAAAGTGACCTTTATATTTACCCTCATAGAAATATACTCATAAAGAGTCCCCATCCAAATCAGCTGTGCTTCTGAAGTTGGTCTAGTGTTTATGAAAGAGGCGGGTTCACTGTCATCCGCAGGACTCAGCAACAAGCAGTCCTGAGGCTCTAAAATCAAGAGGAGCTCGGACTTCCCTGGTGGCGAAGTGGTTAAGAATCTGCCTGCCAGTGCAGGAGACACGGGTTCAAGCCCTGGTCCGGAAAGGTCCCACATGCCGCAGAGCAACTAAGCCCTTGTGCCATAACTACTGAGCTTGTGCTCTAGAGCCCGTGAGCCACAACTACTGAGCCTGTGAGCCACAACTACTGAAGCCCACGTGCCTACAGCCCGTGCTCCACAACAAAGAGAGAAGCCCACGCACCGCAACAAAGAGTAGCCCCCGCTCGCCGCAACTGGAGAAAGCCCACACGCAGCAACCAAGACCCAATGCAACCAAAAATAAATATCAAATAATAAATAAATTTAAAAAATAAAATAAAATCAAGAGGAGCTCTGGGTATCCCCCTTGAGTAAGTTAAAAGCTGGAAGCGAGCACAGTAATTGTTTTGGGTTTTCCTCTCTGCAGTTTGTACTGCGGATGTGTGGTTTTAATTTTTAAAACTCTACCAAAACGCATCCTTGAGTTTCTAAGGTGCAGAGCCCTAAACGCTGTGAGCTATGCTTCGGATTGGATGAGCGCTGCAGCCAGAGGCCCAGCGTTAGAAGCACCTGTTTGTGTGAGGCAGGGGTCCGTGGTGCCTGCCTGCCTGGCTGCTTTGGTGCACAGCTGAAGCCGTCATTGCCTTCACAGGTGCTAGAAAACACAGTTGCTTCAGGCGGATGGGGTGGGCTGGGATCTGGGTGGCATCAGCTTCTGAGAGTCTTATTATGCAAAATGAAAATATGACTAAACATTAAAATACTTAATGATTTCTTAAAATAACGTACCCTTTTCATTACATAAAAACTGTATGTAAAATATCCATATCTAGTTTTCGACATAAACATTTCATCACGTGAATATTTCTCCAGTATGAAACAGAGCAGCTGTTTCTCCAGATGCCACACCAGGGCTCTGGAGGGAATAGTTACTCAGTCCAACACCACAGTTAGTTAGATATTGAAAGAAATACTACAAGATATGTCTGGTCTAATCAGTAAGCCTCAGTGAACCAAAATTTAAACACACAGCATGGAATTAATGCGAGAATTTGGGTTACATTCTGAACAAGGGAAATGTAATTGCTATGCTTCTGTGCTTATCACGTTGTAATTTTTATTATTTAAAACCTATTAAGGATCCATCACAAGGAACCCTCTTTGTTTTTCCTACAATCAGTTGTCGTTGTGGCAGCCAATTGTTTGGAGAGAGAAAGTATAACATTATTATTTATGAGAAAGAGCTGACATATACAATCCATATATTTAGCTGACTCTAACATTCCTGGGCCAGCGTATTAAATCATATGCACAGCTACTTGAAAGGTAGATCCAGAAGGTTATAGGTAGTTTTTATGCAGGAACCATCAGCCCTATACTGAAGTGAAAAACTACTCATGAAGTAGTCTGTAACCTATTGCCATTCTGCGAGCAGTGGTAAAATGAAGAGCGAGAGAAATTTATGGAAGGATTCCATTGCTCTAGAATGAGTTACCTGACAATTATGGAAAACAGCGGATTTTAAAAAACCCTGCAAAAATTGGCAAGTTACCCGGAAGAAGTTTATTAGAAAAAAACTAGTTGATTTTTTTTTTTTTACAAATAAAAACTATGTCTCTGGACTATTCTTCTGTTTCTAAAATGTATAAAGATAAAATGTTCAATTGTACTGCCAAGTTAAAAAAAGTCATTAAAATACTCTAACATACTCTGAAGCATATAGGATTTCAATAAAAATTTATATAGTCTATCCATGTAGGACAAATACCGGAAGGTCAAATGGCAGTATGTAATATTTTTTATCTCTGATTGGTATGATGATAGGCATTGTTATGATTTTTCCTTTATTAATGAATATTAGCTCTGAGCATGTATTACTTCCATGATTACTAAAACACAACCCACCAAAAATAACCCCTAAGTGTTTCACACACTTTTATAGAGAGTTCATGAACACCATTCAGATGTTCTTGACTAACGACTTCCTTTTGTTTCTTAAAGAACTGTCATTTGTCTTTACATTATATTGGATTTATAACGGAATTCTTTAATCTCTGTAATTTGATACACTGCTCCTTTAACTCTTTGCCACTCATGTTCCTTATCCTAAGATACCAAAGACCACAGCACTGGTTTCAAGCAGGGCTCACTTAACCTGAAGCTGCCCAGAGCCCAAGTCTTCCACCTGCTTTTCCAGCCCAGCCAGAGCTGATCTGGCTTCACAGCTCCTGCTCTGGCCAGTTCCTGGCCCACACCCCTCTCCTTATTACTGGATAAGAAGCCCAGGGACCATGCCAGGCAGTGTGGGAACATAGCTTTGGATGACATTTGTTCCCCTGATTCTACACAGTGTCTTATCACTGATGAATTATTATATAAATTACAATTATATACATATTTTGTTAGTGTAACATACCTTCTTAGAGTAAGTAAATGAGGACACATATTTATTGTTAAGTGTTTCAAGCAACTAATTAGATTAGCTCTGTGAGTGCCTGGCAAAATGTAACTCGTGTGTTATCTTTGGCAGCATCAGTTATAAAACCCTTATTAGAAAATGTGACAGAAAGGAGAAAAAGAGCATGAGAGAAAATCGTTGACTTCACAAAAGTAGCTTGCTGGTAGAAATAGATGTAGCAAATCAATGGTTCTTTATATCATCAAGGATGTATAAATGTATGGTTATATTAAAAGTATTTGTGGGGGGACTTCCCTGGTGGCAGAGTGGTTAAGAATCCGCCTGCCAATGCAGGGGACATGGGTTCAATCCCTGGTCCGGGAAGATCCCACATGCCGCAGAGCAACTAAGCCCGTGTTCCGCAGCTGCTGAGCCTGTGCTCTAGAGCCCACGAGCCACAACTGTTGAGCCAGCACACCCTGGAGCCCGTGCTCCACAACAAGAGAAGCCACCGTAATGAGAAGCCTGCACACTGCTACGAAGAGTAGGCCCCGTTCGCCACAAGTAGAGAAAGCCTGCGCACAGCAACGAAGACCCAACACCGCCAAAAAAAAAAAAAGTATTTGTGGGGGGGATTCTAAAAATTGCACCCATCCACATTGACTCTATATGCTTTGCCGCCAACCTCTGATGCCCCAGCCACTTGAGTGAGCCTTTCTTATTTATGGGAGTTGTGCTGGTACACACAAAAGGTTGAGAACCATTGATAGTGATATAAGAATCTGGAGAATATCATGGCAACTAGATGAGGATCTGTTAATGGAGAGGGATGGAGGCCAGTGGAGGATTTTTAAACATTGACAGTTTCAGATGAAAATTTACGGAGATAACTCCAAATGCAGCTGTAAATATTATGAGATGGAATGGAGGAAGGAAAGGATGAGGCTGATGGAGTTATAGCATGAACCCTTCTTCCAGTGATTGTTAAGTCAGAAAACATGCCCCCAAAGTCAATAATCAATCTCACCAAAGAGAATAAGATTTTGCTCTTAAAAACTGTGATGGGCTAACTGCTGCCTCTTATGAATTTTATGTACTAGGCAAAAACTACCAATGAGAAGGCAGCAAAGTGCTCCTGTTAGTAGGTGCATTAAGTCTCTCAGGCCACTAGGAATTCATTTAATAAATTACTACTCCAGCGTAAGAGATCTCTCCTTAATAGCCTGAAAAAGTGTTCCAAAGGAGTAGCTATTTACTTCCTTCTTTTCAGGAGGAACAAATCCCATATACAGTATGAAGAACCTGACATTTCTTTGTCATTTCAAGGATTCTTATTTTGGGTCTTTAATTATGAATTTTGAAAGAACTTTGATTTTCTTAAGTCATAATGCCATCTCAGTTTGAGAGAGAAAATATATGCATATCTTCACACCGCGAATGCAGAAAAGAGCTAGTGAAAAGTGAAAATTCAGTGTTGACATAAATTCTGCAGAAAGGACCACAAAAAAGATGAGTTTTAATTTAAGTGAAATTTTCTTGGTGCCTCAGTTCTGAACAATGTGGTCATGACAAAAAGAAATGGGTCACATCAAAGAATGGGGTGGGAAATGAATATTAGCTCGGAGCTGAGATAGCAGTCATCCTTAGGGATGGCCATCACAAGGTGCCATGATTAATTAAGGTATCTGCCAGTCATATGAGCTTGAATCATTGCTTCGAAAAGGGCAGAAAGCCTGGGTATTTACATAGGGATCATACACTCATATTCAGAGCGCTGTCACCGCTTCTCCTGGCAGCCTGTGACTTGTTGGCAAAATGTCTTCAATTATGGGCAAACTGCCTAGTCTCATATCATCACAAACCAATTTGTTAGGATGTGTGTATTTGGAAAGCTTTGGAAACAGAAATATTTAACTTATTTTAAAAGGGGGGGGGAATCCTTGTGTACGTATATTCAGAAACACCCAATCTTATGAAATTTCACTCATATATTTAATAAAAATGTTTATGCCTTTCACAAGGGGAACAAACTAGAGAAGAAATATCTGTGTTAATGTTGATGATAATAGCTCTTTGGGTGTTTACAGAGAGATTGCTGAGTAGAGAGACTAGAATATTTCTGCCTGACCTCCACATTTAAACTAATCAACAATACCATGGTCTTTCTTAAATAAGTCCACATTGCCTAGACTTTTTTTTTTTTTAATCATCATTTCCCGGGCTTCCCTGGTGGCACAGTGGTTGGGAGCCCGCCTGCCGATGCAGGGGACGCGGGTTCGTGCCCTGGTCCGGGAAGATCCCACATGCCGCGGCGCGGCTGGGCCCGTGAGCCATGGCCGCTGAGCCTGAGCGTCCAGAGCCTGTGCTCCGCAACGAGAGAGAGGCCACAGCAGTAAGAGGCCCGCGTACCGCAAAAAAAAAAAAAAAAAAAATCATCATTTCCTCCATACTCTGTGAGAATAATGGGGGTTAAAGTATTAGCTATTATAATTTATATTGCAATAATATAAAGATATAAATGATATAAACATAAAGATACAGAGTATGGAAAAGCACCTACGGCAGCAAAAATAAAATAAAGGCCAATTAGTAAAAGAAAAGCCGAAATGAAGAAATACATTAGCATTCTTCCATTTTTCTTGCTTCTCATCTTTCTCTTTCCAATAGGCTGCAAGAAAAATGGTTATGGGAACTAACAAACAATTATTAGTACATAAATTATGTATTCCGTTGCTCCTTGTCTATGGTTTTACGTTGTTTTAGGCTTTGAAGAAAATAGCTGCTGTTCTCCAATGTTGATTGTAACGTGAATGCCAGCAAAACGAATGTTATTTTCCCATTAGATTTAGTTATGGAGTTTGAGTATTTATTTGTGTGTCCACTTGTTTACTTCTTGTCTTCCCCCCTAGATTGTAAGCTTCTAAAGGGCAAGGCTTATGTCTCTTTCATCACTGTATTCCCACTACCTGCAACAACTATTATAATTCTTGCTAAAAATATGTTTTTCAATGACTCTTGAAGACATGCTGCTCTGGAAAAGTATCATCCAGTATAATAAATCTAAAATCTTGTAAAATAAATAAATATAGACGGTTAAGAGATAGTCTACATTCATGTCGTAATGAATATACTAGCACAGCAACAGGGATGCACCTGCAGGCCACAGAATTTACCATGTGATTACTTTTTCTATTGCAGCTTTTTCAAGACTTGGTGGGACTTCTCCCCTTCTGAGTTTTCCCTTCTACAGTCTGACATAGTTTGCCCCTCCCAGCCTTCCAGAGTAAGGACTTATTTTGTTCCTTAAGCTCCTAGAAGGTAGCCCCTCTTCTCTGTTTCACCTTTGAGTTTCCAGAACAGAGTTGAACTGTGAGGACTCATTTCCCTGAAGGATATTCTACAACCTGGAAACTTTGCATGTTTGAAGCTTTGCATTTTGCAAAACGAATGAGGATCTGTTTCCCCTTTTAAAGTTTAAACTTCTCTCTAGAGACTCTTACAATGGTAGGTACTTGCCATTACAGGATTTATAAAACTGAAGCAAAGAAATTAAGGTGAAACAAGCCATCATATGAGGCAATAGAAGGATGAGCAGCAAAGACCAGGGTGAAGTTGCTTTAAATTTCCCTCATTTATTCTTGAGAGAAATTATTATATGCTAATTAACAAATCTTTGTAGGAGTCTGAAACATCTAATTTGTTTTCAAGTATTTTAGATAAATATATGATGTGAATAATATTAACTGGTTTCAGACAATCATTTCAGTTCCCTGAATACAATTTGTTTTCTTACTCTGTGATGTGATTTTTGAAATAGATTTTAGAGGACTACTGAAAAAACATCGTTTACTTATCAAGATGATTTATACTTTTGTTACTTGTAAGGATCCCGTAACCTAGAAAAAGAGGTATGTGGGTTATTTTCCCCCATGCATCTTTATTTTTATTTTTTTTGCGGTACGCGGGCCTCTCACTGTTGTGGCCTCTCCCATTGCGGAGCACAGGCTCCGGATGCGCAGGCTCAGCGGCCATGGCTCACAGGCCCAGGCACTCCGCGGCATGTGGGATCTTCCCGGACCAGGGCACGAACCCGTATCCCCTGCATCGGCAGGCGGACTCTCAACCACTGCGCCACCAGGGAAGCCCCCCATGCATCTTTTTACGCACTTCAACTAATAAGGTGATTCATGGAGATATGGGCATGATTTTATCAGAGTTCTGGTGGTGACCATACCTCTTGTTTTATGCCTGTTGTCCTGGCATTAATATTAACAGTGCCCATTTCACTTTCAAAACTTTAGACAGTAACTTATGTGGTTAGTCAATCTATAAGGACTTTCAGAACAACCTCTTCATCCTTTAAACATTTCCCAGTTTTCTCCACCTCTGCTTCTCAAACAACAAGCTTTCCTTTCTCACATATGCTACAGAGATAAATCTAGCATGGCCATTATACCATGAGGACATAAAGGATTGAGAGCTGGAGACAGATGACCTAGTTTGAGAGCCCGGCTTGACCATTTGCAGGCTGTGTGACCTTGGGCCAGCTAGCCAGCCCCCCAAGCCCCAGTGTCCTCCTTTGCACGTGGGGTTGCAGTAGCACTTCATGGGGAGGCAGTTACAGGCCTAGACTCCGGTGCCCAGCTGCCTGAGTGTGAATCCCAGCTCTGCCACAACTTAAGGCTGAGAGCGTTGAACAAGCTGACATATATACAAGTTCTTAAAATAAAGCCTGGCAAATGGAAAGTGCTGGGTAAATGTTGGCAATCGTTATTAGTGCTCTGAGAATTAAACATGGTATAAATGCAAGTGCCTAACACAGTCAGCACTCATTAAATGAGATCTAGTGGTATTACTGGATACTGACCTGGCATGTCTCTGGGTTTTTTCCCTCCTCGTCCCAGCAAAAATATTTTCATCCTAGATCTCCTAAATATGTGCATTCATATGTGTGTATATGTGGACCCAGAATTAGGAACTCTGAGCAGATACGGCTTTGTATCCCCAAGCAGGCAGTTCAGTGCTGCTAAACTACAGTTAAAAAATTGAGTGAAATGCCAGCACATTTGGAGTAAGATGCAAATGTGAAATCCGCTTTGCTCTTAGAGGGTGTATAAAGGCTTTGCTAAATTAGAAATGCAGAGAAAGGAGGGTTTATTTGTCCTGTTTATTTGAAGTCAGAGCCAGAATTGTGATGCTTTAATAATGGTCCTAAATAGTTCTTTGGGTTTTTCCAGGAGAGAGAGATTGCATTTATCTTTTAAATGGCCCATAGCTATTTCCACATAAGAACTGGGAGAAATTTTATTTCTTTAGCATTCTTCAAAGAAGGTGTAACTCCAGGGGAATACAAACTTCTTCAGTGAATGAAGTATCTCGTATCCCTCACATACCTGGCATGAGACCCTGTACCCATCAGAAACTAGTGAGCGTTTGCTGAAGTGAAAGGGGTTGCACCCCACAGGAGGGTGTCAGCCACTGCTTGATTTCATGGTCTTTTTTTCGTTCCACTTCTTGTTTACCAGGAACAAAGTTCAGTAATAAGAAGTCTACTTGACCTCACTGAGTGACATTTGAATGCAAAGTTTTGAACGTTTCTTTGTGACCAGCTTACATTTTAGCTTGCAATGAGGATCAGCGTTCTAGCAAAATTTAATTCAGTCATATATCTGGGTAATGGGTTGCTCCATTGAAATGGGGATATTTATTTGGTAGAAATAGGAGATTTTCACTAATTTGACTTACTGTGCTTAGAATAAGAATATAAGGATCACTGTGACATTTTTGGAAAATGACAAGCTGTGACAAGATAGAGCACCCACATTTACAGGTTCCGGAGCGTGAAGCTCAGAATCCCTGAGCCACTGCTAAGAAGGGCTCTGGGGATATAGCCCCTGAGCAAGCAGCTCTTCTGTCTCCAAAGGTCTCCCCAGTTTCTCCCAGCCTCGGGGGAGGGCAACCATAGGGGAAAGCAGGTCAGATCAGTACTGGAAAACAGGAGAGTGTTGCTCTCTCTTCAGGCCCTGGAGTGCCTCACCTTCTGTATTCAAGGAGACGCCCAGCTATTTCTTAAACAAAGCCCTCCCTTGGCTGGTATGATTGTTCCACTCCCCCAGTGGCTTCGCTTAGCTCTTGTTAAAAAGGAGAATGTTTTCCTCTCACCACACAAATGAAGAGGCAGCTATAATAGGGTATAGTCAGTGCTAGGAAAGGGGCGAGCACAGTTTGCCATGCAAACACAGGCGAGGCACCTATCAGGTGTCCAGGTAAGGCTCCTAGATGAAGAGGTGTGCGAGTTAAACTACCAGCACATCCAAAACCAGGGCGTTGGTTCCTGATGATTTAAAGAATGAAGTCCAGATATTTAAAGCTCTACTCAATCCATTTTTCATCCACATTTCTTGACTTCTTTCTTACTCTGCCGCTTCTCAACCTTACACGCCCATCAACACTCTTTTGGGTCCCATTGATATCTGCCTTCTGCTCTTCTCTGACTCATAAAGTCCTTGCCTCACTCAGGTCCAAGATCACTCATCTACATTCTTCTTACAATGAGTAGAGAAAACACAAGTTTTCTCTTTTGTTCTTTTCTCCAATAGAGTCCAAGCTCCTAGGAGACTGGGTCCGTGTGCTGATAATACCCAGCATGGTGGGTACTCAGTGATTTTGATGACTAAGAACTTCAGTTCATAGTCATGAACTAAAGCAGTGGGCAAGAGGTTTAACATTTCTGCACCTCAACCTGCTCATCTGCAAAACAGAGGTAAGAATGTCCATATTGCAGGGTTGCTTGAGGAGTGAGTGAGAGAACACATGTAAAATGCCCAGCCTGGTACCTGGCATCGAGCAGGCCTTCATAGCTGGCTTTAACAGCTGTTCCCACTACTTGTTTTCTCATGCTGTATTCAGGATCTGAAACATCTATACAACATTGAGATCTTGAACCTCCTTCAAGCAGAGGTAGAATTAGGCTCTTGCAGTCAGATGAGACCTTTAATATCATGTGGTCTGGAGAGCTGATTCTTTAAAAATTATGAAGTCCCATTCTGGGATACTACAGAGGTAATTAAGGCTGTGTAGAGGGAAAAGAACTTGTGGTAGCGGGGAGTGACTTCACTAGATCACATCAGAACTTAGTGGCCAGGACTGAATTCCAGCACACATGCGTTATTCATTTTATTGAATATTGAGAGCCTATTCTGTATCATGCTGGAAAATATCTGAATTTGTAATGGCAAACGAAACAGACTTGGTTCCCTGTCTTAACAGTGCTTACAGTCTAGTTGAGAGGCAGACTATGTACAAATAAATATTCAAATAAATACATGATCAGTGCGTTGAAGCAAAAGGACAGGAGACTAAGGAGGAGGAGTGGGGGACCTACTTTATTTTTTTATTATTATTACGTTTTTACATATATATTTTTTATTTTTCAGATTATTTCCCATTACAGTTTATTACAAGATATTGAATATAGTTCCACGTGCTATACAGTAGGTCCTTGTTGTTTATCTATTTTACTTTATTTTTTAGTCCTAATCTTATTTTATTTTTTTATTATTATTTTTAAATTTTTATTTTTTTTTTTATACAGCAGGTTCTTATTAGTCATCCATTTTATCCACATCAGTGTATACATGTCAATCTCAATCTCCCAATTCACCCCACCACCCCCACCCCCCACCCCCTGCCACTTTCCCCCCTTGGTGTCAATACGTTTGTTCTCTACATCTGTGTCTCTATTTCTGCCCTGCAAACCGGTTCATCTGTACCATTTCTCTAGGTTCCACATATATGTGTTAATATATGATATTCGTTTTTCTCTTTCTGACTTACTTCACTCTGTATGACACTCTCTAGATCCATCCATGTCTCAACAAATGACGCAATTTCGTTCCTTTTTATGGCTGAGTAATAGTTCATTGTATATATGTACCACATCTTCTTTATCCATTAGTCTGTCGATGGGCATTTAGGTTGCTTCCATGACCTGGCTTGTAAACAGTGCTGCAATGAACATTGGGGTGCATGTGTCTTTTTGATTTATGGTTTTCTCTGGGTACATGCCCAGTAGTGGGATTGCTGGATCATACGGTAATTCTATTTTTAGTTTTTTAAGGAACCTCCATACTGTTCTCCATAGTGACTGTATCAATTTACATTCCCACCAACAAAGAGGGTTCCCTTTTCTCCACACCCTCTCTCGCATTTGTTGTTTGTAGATTTTCTGATGATGCCCATTCTAACTGGTGTGAGGTGATACCTTATTGTAATTTTGATTTGCATTTCTCTAATAATTAGTGATAATTATAGAGCTTCTCACATGCTTCTTAGCCATCTGTATGTCTTCTTTGGAGAAATGTCTATTTAGATCTTCTGCCCATTTTTGGATTGGGTTGTTTGTCTCCTTAATACTGAACTGCATGAGCTGTTTATATATTTTGGAAATTAATCCTTTGTCAGTTGCTTCGTTTGCAAATATTTTCTCCCATTCTGAGGGTTATCTTTTCGTCCTGTTTATGGTTTCCTTTGCTGTGCAAAAGCTTTTAAGTTTCATTAGGTCCCATTTGTTTATTTGTGTTTTTATTTCCATTACTATAGGAGGTGGATCAAAAGAGATCTTGCTGTGATTTATGTCAAAGAATGTTCTTCCTATGTTTTCCTCTAAGAGTTTTATAGTGTCCAGTCTTACATTTAGGTCTCTAATCCATTTTGAGTTTGTTTTTGTGTACGGTGTTAGGGAGTGCTCTAATTTCATTCTTTTACATGTAGCTGTCCAGTTTTCCCAGCACCACTTATTGAAGAGGCTGTCTTTTCTCCATTGTATATCCTTGCCTCCTTTGTCATAGATTAGTTGACCATAGGTGTGTGGGTTTATCTCTGGGCTTTCTATCCTGTTCCATTGATCTATATTTCTGTTTTTGTGCCAGTACCATATTGTCTTGATTACTGTAGCTTTGTAGTATAGTCTGAAGTGAGGGAGTCTGATTCCTCCATCTCCGATTTTTTCCCTCAAGACTGCTTTGCCTATTCGCAGTCTTTTGTGTTTCCATACAATTGTGAAATTTTTGGTTCTAGTTCTGTGAAAAATGCCATTGGTAGTTTGATAGGGATTGCATTGAATCTGTAGATTGCTTTGGGTAGTATAGCCATTTTCACAATATTAATTCTTCCAATCCAATACTATGGTATATCTCTCCATCTGTTTGTATTATCTTTAATTTCTTTCATCAGTGTCTTACAGTTTTCTGCCTACAGGTCTTTTGTCTCCCTAGGTAGGTTTATTCCTAGGTATTTTATTCTTCGTGTTGTAATGGTAAATGAGAATGTTTCCTTAATTTCTCTTTCAGATTTTTCATCATTAGTATATAGGAATACAAGAGATTTCTGTGTGTTAATTTTGTATTCTGCAACATTACCAAATTCATTGATTAGCTCTAGCAGTTTTCTGGTGGCATCTTTAGGATTCTCTATGTATAGTATCATGTCATCTGCAAACAGTGACAGTTTTACTTCTTCTTTTCCAATTTGTATTCCTTTTACTTCTTTTTCTTCTCTCATTGCCGTGGCTAGGACTTCCAAAACTATGCTGAATAATAGTGGTGAGAGTGGACATCCTTGTCTTGTTCCTGATCTTAGAAGAAATGCTTTCAGGTTTCCACCATTGAGAATGATGTTTGCTGTGGGTTTGACATATATGGCTTTTATTATGTTGAGGTAGATTCCCTCTATGTCCACTTTCTGGAGAGTTTTTATCATAAATGGGTGTTGAATTTTGTCAAAAGCTTTTTCCGCCTCTATTGAGATGATCATATGGTTTTTATTCTTCAATTTGTTAATATGGTGTATCACATGGATTGATTTGCATATATTGGAAGAATCCTTACATCCCTGGGATAAATCCCACTTGATCATGGTGTATGACCTTTTAATGTGTTGTTGGTTTCTGTTTGCTAGTATTTTGTTGAGGATTTTTGCATCTATATTCATCAGTGATATTGGTCTGTAATTTTCTTTTTTTGTAGTATCTTTGTCTGGTTTTGGTATCAGGGTGATAGTGGCCTCATACAATGAGTTTGTGAGTGTTCCTTCCTCCGCAATTTCTTGGAAGAGTTTGAGAAGGATGGGTGTCAGCTCTTCTCTAAATATTTGATAGAACTCACCTGTGAAGCCATCTGGTCCTGGACTTTTGTTTGGTGGAAGATTTTTAATGACAGTTTCAATTTCATTACTTGTGATTGGTCTGTTCATACTTTCTGTTTCTTCCTGGTTCAGTCTTGGAAGGTTATATCTTTCTAAGAATTTGTCCATTTCTTCCAGGTTGTCCATTTTATTGGCATAGAGTTGCTTGTAGTAGTCTCTTAGGATGCTTTGTATTTCTGCGGTGTCTGTTGTAACTTCTCCTTTTCGATTTCTAATTTTATTGAATTGAGTCCTCTCCCTCTTTTTCTTGATGAGTCTGACTAATGGTTTATCAATTTTGTTTATCTTCTCAAAGAACCAGCTTTTAGTTTTATTCATCTTTGCTATTGTTTTCTTTGTTTCTATTTCATTTATTTATGCTCTGATATTTATGATTTCTTTCCTTCTGCTAACTTTGGGTTTTGTTTGTTCTTCTTTCTCTAGTTCCTTTAGGTGTAAGATTAGATTGTTTATTTGAGGTGTTTCTTGTTTCTTGAGGTAGGCTTGTGTAGCTATACACTTCCCTCTTAGAACTGCTTTTGCTGCATCCCATAGGTTTTGGATCGTCGTGTTCATCGTCATTTGTCTCTAGGTATTTTCTGATTTCCTCTTCGATTTCTTCAGTGATCTCTTGGTTATTTAGTAACATATTGTTTGGCCTCCAAGTGTTTGTGTTTTTTACATTTTTTTCCCCTGTAATTCATTTCTAATCTCATAGTGTTGTGGTCAGAAAAGATGCTTGATATGATTTCAATTTTCTCGGATTTACTGAGGATTGATTTGTGACCCAAGATGTGATCTATCCTGGAGAATATTCCATGCACACTTGAGAGGAAAGTGTAATCTGCTCTTTTTGGATGGAATGTCCTATAAATATCAATTAAATCTATCTGGTCTATTGTGTCATTTAAATCTTCTGTTTCCTTATTTATTTTCATATTGGATGATCTGTCCATTGGTGAAAGTGGGGTGTTAAAGTCCCCTACTATGAATGTGTTACTGTCGATTTCCCCTTTTATGGCTGTTAGTATTTGCCTTATGTATTGAGGTGCTCCTGTGTTGGGTGCATATGTATTTACAATTATTATATCTTCTTCTTGGATTGATCCCTTGATCATTATGTAGTGTCGTTCCTTGTCTCTTGTAACATTCTTTAAAGTCTATTTTATCTGATATGAGTATTGCTACTCTAGCTTTCTTTTGATTTCCATTTGCACGGAATAACTTTTTCCATCTCCTCACTTTCAGACTCTGTGTGTCCCTAGGTCTGATGTGGGTTTCTTGTAGACAGCATATATATGGGTCTTGTTTTTGTATCCATTCAGCAAGCCTGTGCCTTTTGGTTGGAGCATTTTATCCATTCAAGTTTAAGGTAATTATTGATATGTATGTTCTTATGACCATTTTCTTAATTGTTTTGGGTTTGTTTCTGTAGGTCTTTTTCTTCTCTTGTGTTTCCCACTTAGAGAAGTTCCTTTAGCATTTGTTGTAGAGCTGGTTTGGTGGTGCTGAATTCGCTTAGCTTTTGCTTGTCTGTAAAGCTTTTGATTTCTCCGTCAAATCTGAATGAGATCCTTGCCGGGTAGAGTAATCTTGGTTGTAGCTTCTTTGCTTTCATCACTTAAAGTATATCATGCCACTCCCTTCTGGCTTGTAGAGCTTATGCTGAGAAATCAGCTGTTAACCTCGTGGGAGTTCCCTTGTATATTATTTTTTGTTTTCCCCTGGTTGCTTTTAATAATTTTTCTTTGTCCTTAATTTTTGTCAATTTGATTACTGTGTGTCTCGGCATGTTTCTCCTTGGGTTTATCCTGCCTGGGACTGTCTGCGCTTCCTAGACTTGGGTGGGTATTTCCTTTCCCATGTTAGGGAAGTTTTCATGTATAATCTTTTCAAATATTTTCTCTGGTCCTTTCTCTCTCTTCTCCTTCTGTGACCCCTATAATGCGGATGTTGTTGCATTTAATGTTGTCCCAGAGGTCTGTTAGGCTGTCTTCATTTCTTTTCATTCTTTTTTCTCTATTCTGTTCTACAGCAGTGAATTCCACCATTCTGTCTTCCAGGTCACTTATCCGTTCTTCAGCCTCAGTTATTCTGCTATTGATTCCTTCTAGTGTATTTTTCCTTTCAGTTATTGTATTGTTCATCTCTGTTTTTTGTTCTTTAATTCTTCTAGGTCTTTGTTAAACATTTCTTGCATCTTCTTGATCTTTGCCTCCATTCTTTTTCTGAGGTCCTGGGTCATCTTCACCATCATTATTCTGAATTCTTTTTCTGGAAGGTTACCTGTCTCCACTTCATTTAGTTGTTTTTCTGAGGTTTTATCTTGTTGCTTCATCTGGTACATAGCCCTCTGCCTTTTCATCTTGTCTATCTTTCTGTGAATGTGGTTTTAGTTCCACAGGCTGCAGGACTGTAGTTCTTCTTGCTTCTGCTGTGTGCCCTCTGGTGGATGAGGCTATCTAAGAAACCTGTGCAAGTTTCCTGATGGGAGGGACTAGTGATGGGTAGAGTTGGCTGTTGCTCTGGTGGGCAGAGCTCAGTAAAACTTCAATCTGCTTGACTGCTAATGGGTGGGGCTGGGTTCCCTTCCTGTTTGTTGTTTGGCCTGAGGCAACCCAACACTGGAGCCTACCTGGGCTCTTTGGTGGGGCTAATCACAGAGTCCGGGAGGGCTCATGCCAAGCAGCACTTCCCAGAACTTCTGCTGCCAGTGTCCTTGTCCTCACCATGAGCCAGGACCACCGCCCACCTCTGCAGGAGACCCTCCAACACTAGCAGGTAGTTCTGGTTCAGTCTTCCCTGGGGTCACTGCTCCTTCCTGTGGGTCCTGATGCACACACGACTTTTTGTGTGCCCTCCAAGAGTGGAGTCTCTGTTTCCCCCAGTCCTGTCAAAGTCCTGCAATCAAATCCCGCTAGCCTTCAAAGTCTGATTCTCTAGGTATTCCTCCTCCCATTGCCGGACCCCCAGGTTCAGAAACCTGACGTGGGACTCAGAACCTTTGCTCCAGTGAGTGGACTTCTGTGGTATAAGTGTTCTCCAGTGTGTGACTCACCCACCCAGCAGTTATGGGGTTTGGTTTTATTGTGATTGAACCCCTCCTACCGTCTCATTATGGCTTCTCCTTTGTCTTTGGATGTGGGGTATCTTTTTTGGTGAGTTCCAGTGTCTTCCTGTCGATGACTGTTCAGCAGTTAGTTGTGATTCTGGTGTTCTTGCAAGAGGGAGTGAGAGCAACTAAGCCCGTGCACCACGACTACTGAGCCTGCTCTCTAGAGCCCTTGAGCCACAACTACTGAGTCTGCGCTCTAGAGCCCATGAGCCTCAGCTACTGAAGCCCGTGCGCCTAGAGCCCGTGCTCCGCAACGAGAGAAGCCACTGCAATGAGAAGCCCGTGCACCACAACAAAGAGTAGTCCTGGCTCGCCGCAACTAGAGAAAGCCTGCACGCAGAAACAAAGACCCAACTCAGCCAAAAATAAATAAATACATTTATTAAAAAAAAAAAATCATCAACGTCGGACTCCATTGTGCCTTTTCCCCCAAATCATTTGTTGTACGTAGTTTCCTGCTGCATGTCCTGAGGCTTAGAGAACATAACCATTGTAGGAGGTCTACTTAGTCTTTGTGTAAACTCGTCCCCATGAAAGTAAAATAAAAATCACCAGGAGCCAAAGAGGAAAGTGCAAACAAGAGCACTTCCATTTCCCAGCCTTAATTAATCCATTTGGTATTATCTGAGCACTTTGATCTTTTTTGTTCCCCTCTCTTGCTCATCTTTCTCTCATTTCTTTGCTTGTTAAGACTCGATCAGAGGTTATGTAAGAGCAGAAATAGGAGAATGCAGTAGTCTCTTTTCTTTTGATTAACAGCTCTTGTAAAAGGTTTTGGTGGCTGAGAAGATTGAAGGTAAAATAAGATTATAAGATTATAATGATGTTTACAGATAATGCCATCAACTTTAATTATTCCAAGTTCTGAGCATCAGAGATAATTGAGACTGAGTGTATTTTACAAGTTTTCATCTAATCCATTATGTTACAAGGGCAGGTATTGGTAAATAGCTGTTTACACTTTAAGGTATGTAATTAAACAGATTTCAGAGAGTTATTATGGCTGATTCTTTCCAATAGTGAAAGGAGAAAGATACTAGGCAGGAGTATGGAGCAGGGGGGAGTTCTGAGCTCATCCAAACTAGAGCCATATCATCAGAAAGAAAACTCTAAACACTCCTCACTAACAATCAGTTAATCAGAAATTGTCACCAACTGGCATGTCTCCGAATTCTGGCCATGTGAGGAAAATTGAGGTTCAACCTGGTGGTCTTCTGGTACTTCAAGAGCTCAAAGCATCTTCTGAAGAATTATAAAAAACTGAAGTACCTTTGGTGTTATTTTAAAATATTTGTGTATGCTTTCCTTAGAAGTTGGTGATGTGTGCACCTTGAAATGTGACTGTTCTATTACCGGAATATTTATTCAATTGAACATCCCTCCACCAGTCCCAACTGGAGAACAGAATTTAGTCTACTTGCCTGAAGCTACAGAAGAAAACCTTGGTAAAGCTATTAATTTAATTTTATATGGTAGAATAATTTTCATAAACTGCCTTAGAACTTGCTCTACCTGTTAACACCACTGCATAATATGTCATTCTGAGACTGATCTAGCTCTGAGACTCACTGCTTCTTGAGCAGCCCCTTAAAAAGTCCCCACTATGTTTGAAATGCTTACACAGACTGTGAACTCTTTTTTTTCATAGTAATGACAATAAGCATTACCATTTTAAGACAGTGCAAAAAGCTTTATATGAAATAAATAACTTAATGCTCACATCAGCCTTATGAGGTAGAGCTATTATTTTTCCCATTTAATAGTTTGCAACTTAGAATAACATTCCCAGGAGTTAGTCAGTGGAGTCCAGCTCCTAACTCACGTCTTCAGCAGAGCCCTTATCCCCTTGCTCTTAGGCCTCCCTGAGAGTCAGTGTGCTGTGGGCTACGTGCCCCTCACTTCCTACCCCATCTCATAGTGGTTGCACTACTGTATTTAAAAAAAAATTTTATTGCCATATAGTTGATTTACAAGGTTGTGTTAGTTTCAGGTGTACGGCAAAGTGATTCATATATATATATATATATATATATATATATATATACTTTTTTAGATTCTTTTACATTATAGGTTATTATAAGATATTGAATATAGTTCACTGTACTGTACAGTAGGTCCTTGTTGGTTATCTATGTTATATATAGTAGTGTGTATATTTTAATCCAAAACTCCTAATTAATCCCTCTCCCACCTTTTCCCTTTGGTAACTATAGGTTTGTTTTCTATGTCTGTGAGTCTATTTCTGTTTTGTAATAAGTTCATTTGTATCCTTTTTTAAGATTCCACATATAAATGATATCATATGATATTTGTCTTTCTCTCTCTTACTTCACTTAGCATAATAATCTCTAAGTCCATCCATGTTTCTGCAGATGGCATTATTTCATTCTTTTTTATGGCTGAGTAGTATTCCATCATATATATGTACCACATCTTCTTTATCCATTCATCTTTTGATGGACGTTTAATTGCTTCCATGTCTTGGCTATTGTAAATCGCTGGGTCATATGGGAGTTCTATTTTTAGTTTTTTAAGGCACCTCCATACTGTTCTCCAGAGTGGCTGCACCAATTTACGTTCCCACCAACAGTGTAGGAGGGTTCCTCTTTCTCCACACCCTCTTCAGCATTTACCTAAATTTTAATTTGAAGGCAAATCATCCATACTCTTCATGCCTCTGTTTTCTTATCTGGAAAATAATGATAACAACTGTCCTTTATACAGCTCAGTGTTACTATTTTATTATTATGACACAAATGAATGTGATATAGACTTATGCAGCTAGATTTCTCTGGCCAGGGGTATCGAAGG